>NC_037668.1:101268938-101306129 GCF_003255815.1 Theropithecus gelada
CCCGGGCGACAGAGCGAGACTCCGTCTCAAAAAAAAAAAAAAAAAAAAAAAAAAAAGGACATTGATACCTGAGAAACTGAAAATGAAAGAGGTGAGTCCTACAGTCTTCTTAGCTATCATCGACTTAGAGTTCTCAGAATGTGGTGTGGATAACGGGAATCTTGACAGAACCCAGAAGTTTCTCTAAGTTGAGGAAATGAGGCTGGGAGTCCGGGAGGGAAAGTCCAAGTTGGCTAGGGTTTATAGGAAATTCACCAGAGACATTAGTGTTACCAAAGGAGGGAGAGAGGGAGAGAGGCAGAGAAAGAAACAGAGAGAGAAAGTGAGAGTGAGAAGGAGAGAGAGAGGGAGAGAAATATCCAATGTCATGCAGAAAGTAGTCCTGAAGCCTTCAGCTGAGTTCTGATCCGTGTATTTATGTGAGGAAACTACCATGTCTATGAACAAAAACACAGAAAAAATTGTGAAAACAATTCTTAGAACTCACACAAGGCTAGGAGGAATGATTCCTTATCTCAGCAGACAGAGTGGAAAACCACTTACATCATGAAATATGAAGTAAAGTACTCAGAATTATTTTGCCTCAGTAATGGAAGAAAATTAGCCATGGACTAAAGGCTGCTATGAACTCTCCTGAGAAAATTTAAAAGCAAGAAGTGAAAGTATCAAACTGTTTCCAACCAACTGACTGTGCTCCAGAAAAAAAAACAAAACAAAACAAAACAAAACAAAACAAAAAAAACCTGAAGAATATTTATAGAAATACAAAAATATTCAACAGCAACCAAGCATGCCTGTATCTAATAAAAACTTACCATCCATGGAGGAAAAAAAAAGCTGAAAAACAGACCTGAAATAAGGAGGAAAAACAACCAATCAAAATTGAACCAGAAATGACACCAGTGAGGGAATTAATAGATGAAGAAATGAGAGCAGCCATTATTATGTACTGAATAGGTTAAAAAGTAGAAGAAATATGGAGTATGGTTACTAGACACATGGAAGATACCTTACAAGAAGCAAAATTCAACTTCCAGAGATGAGAACTGCCATGTCTGACATAAAAAATACACTGGAAGGGAATAACAACAGATTCAACAAGTCAAAATTAAAGATTGGCAAAGACCTAGAAGAATCTCTAAAATGAATGAGAGAAAAATAATAGAGCATCAATGAATGTGTAGTATTATAATACATAAAGTGAAAAGAATTGCATGAAAAAATAGATCAATTCACATTCATAGTGAATAATTTCAAAATTCATCTCTTAATAAGTGATAGAAAAGTAGAAAATATATTTTTTAAATGGTAGAACCCATAGGGTAGTGAATTATACTGCCAAACAAATCAATCTGATTGATATTTATAGGATATTTTTGCCTAACATAATAGTTTTTGTTATTTTGTTTTGTCTCAATGCATTTTTTTCAGATACATGTAAAACATTTACCAAAATTGACCATAACCTTGACCATGAGATGAGTCTCTATGTTACCTAAGAAAAATAGAATTAATGAGAAATCAATACTACAAGATCTCTGGAAATCAATTACAGAAAATCTTGGCTAAGCATGGTGGATCATGCCTGTAATCCCAGCACTTTGCAAGGCCAAGGTGGGTTTATCACGAGTTCAAGAGATCGAGACCATCCTGGCCAACATGGTAAAACCCCGTCTCTACAAAAAATACAAAAAATTAGCTGAGTGTGGTGGTGCATGCCTGCAGTCTCAGCTACTTGGGAGGCTGAGGCAGGAGAATCATTTGAATCCGGAGGCTGAGGTGGCAGTGAGCCAAGATTGTACCAAGCACTCCAGCCTGGCAACAGAGTGAGACTCTGTCCACCCCCACCAAAAAAAAAAACCTCTGGAAAATTTCCAAATATTCGCTAGTTTAGCAAGATTGCGGAATTCAAGATAGATATAAAATGATCAAAGTATTTCCACATATCCACACCAATACTCATAAATTAAACATTTAAATTGAAATATGATTCATAATGACATCAAAAATAAAATGGTTAGAAATAAATCTGACATGAATATATTGCTAACGTATCAATTATCTCCAACTTGATTTCTATATTCAATATAATATTAATCAAAATCTCATATGCCTTTTTGTAGAATTTATCAAGCTTAGTCTAAAATTAATATGGCAACAAAAGGACCTAGAATCACCAAAAACAACTTTGAAGAAGAAAAATAAACTTGGATATCAATAATTTCTATAAAGCTAAGCCATCATAGAGTCATGAAATAGAGATAAACTACTAGGCTAATGGAACAAAACTGAGAGTCTAGAAATAGACACACACCTATATGGTAATTTGATTTTTAACAAAGGAGCACAATTTTAACTTTCAACTTGACTTTCGCCACTGGGGGCCCAAGATGGTCAAATATTATTTTGGTCAAATTATTTGACTAAACTATATTTGATCAATCATTCTTCTGGATGTTTCTGCAAGGATGTTTTGGGATAAGATTAACACTTAAACTGATGAACACTGAGTAAAGCAGGTTGCTCTCCATGATGCAGATGGGTCTCATTCAATCAGTTGAAGACCAGAATAGAACAAAAAGGTCAGTCTTCTTGAGCAAGAGGGAATTCTACAGAAGAGCATTCTCAGACTCAAACTGAAGCATTAGTTCTCCTGGGTCTCCCACCTGCTGGCCCACCCTAAACATTTTAGACTTGCTGGCCCCCATAATTATGTGAACCAATTCCTTATAAGGAATCTCTTCACACACACACACACACACACACACACACACACACACAATCTATTGTTTTGGTTTCTTGGAAAACCCTGGAGAATTCTGACTAATGTAGGTACTAAGTCAGTGGAAGCATGATAATCTTAAACAGATGGTGACTGAATTGAATATCCAGTAAAATAAGACTTAATCTATATTTTTGCACCATATAATAATATTAAGAAAAAATGCATCATAGACCTAAATGTAAAACCTAAAACTATAAAACTTGTAAAAAAAAATGTAAAATAAGTTATTTATAACTTGAGTTAGGTAGAGCCCTCTTTGCTATGACACAAAGAGTAAAATAATAAAAGAAAAAATGATAAATTGGACTTTGTTAAAATTAATATTTTATGATTTGCAAAAGATACTGTTAAAAGAATGAAAACACAAGCTTACAACTGAAAAAATATTGAAAATCAAAGAGTTTAATAAATAATATCTTCTGGAATATATAGAAAACACTCAAGACTCAATTATTTAAAAAATCAAATAGGCCGGGTGCAGTGGCTCACGCCTGTAATCCCAGCTCTTTGGGAAGCCAAGGCAGGCTTATCACGAGGTCAAGAGATAGAGACCATCCTGGACAACATGGAGAAACCTCGTTTCTACTGAAAATACAAAAATTAGCTGGGCATGGTGGTGTGTGCCTGAAGTCCCAGCTACTGGGGAGGCTGAGGAAGGAGAATCACTTGAACCCAGGAAGCAGAGTTTGCAGTGAGCTGAGATCATGCCACTGTACTCCAGCCTGGCAACACAGTAAGACTCCATCTCAAAAAAAAAAAAAAAAAAAAAAAATCAAACAACCCCCCTAAAAATGAACAAAGTATTTTAATGGATGCTTCACCAAGAAGATATATAGATGGCAAATAAGTAATGAAAAGATGCTAAACATCACTATTCATTAGAAAAATGCAAATTATTACTTCAATGATATATAACCACATATTTATTAATATGTCTAAAATTAAAAACCAAGTGTCGCAGGATGTGAAAGAACTACTTGTGGGCTTACAAAATGCTACAATTTGAAAACTCTTATATCTTAAAACATTAAATATGTAGCTACCATGTGATCCAGCCATTCTACTTCTAACTACACAAGGGAACTGAAAGTGAATATGCGTACAAAATCACACATTAATGTTCATCACAAGTTTACATGCAATAACACAAAGCTGGAAACAACTTAAATATTATTCAAAAGGTGAATACATAAACAAATTATAGTATAGATCTATGATCTATAATGGAATGTTGCCCATCAATAAGTTTTCTTATTCCTTTTTGTAACTCTGTCCAAACCTTTTAACCCCTCATCCTCAGGGCAACCTCTGATTTTCTTTCTTGTCACTATGTCAGTTTCTTGACATGAGCAACAGCATAGATAAATCTCAAATTAATTATGCTGCATATACAGTATGTACGTTTTTGGGGGGCCTAGCTTCTTTTACTCAATATAATTAATTTGAGATTTATCCATGTTGTTGCTCATATCAAGCATTCATTTATTTTTTCCCTTCTTCTCCTTCTTCCTTTCTTTCCTTCCTTCTCTACTTTTCTTTCCACTTTACTTTCTATCTCACTTTTTCTTTTTCCCTCTTTCTCCCTCCCTCCTTCCTTCTCTCTTCCTCTCTTCTTTCTTTCTTTCCTGCTTTCTTTCTTCTTTCTTTCTTCTTTCTTTCTCTTTCTTTCCTTCTTTCTTCATATTTTTTAAAATTTTTTAAATATATGTCTTCCTGCTTTTCTTTCCATTTAGCTTGCTCTCTGTCTTTTTCAGTTTTGTTCAACAGCAGGTGGACGAATGCCCACATATAGGAACTGCTCCCTTGTTACCTCTCTTGCTAAGATTTAAAATGGAATGTTTGGTAATAAATACTAAATCATTTTTTATGCTTCCATTGTGTTGGTTGCCATTGTGATGACTATATAGTTTTTAATTGGTTAAAACATGAATTTATATTAATAAATTATGTGTGTTGTCACCATATGTTACTTGGGAAAATCCTCATTTGATTTGCTACATTATTATTTTGCTTTCTGTTTTTTTTTCTCATCACTGACATTTTACAGAGAAATAAAATTATGCAAAGTGAAGCACAGAGTGAAAGAAGACTAAAAAAGGAAAAGAAAAAAAGCAGCCTTATTGAACAGAGGAACAACATCAAACATTTTATACATAGTTATGTTTGAAATTCCAGGAGGAGAGAAAGAAGAGGAATAGAAACAAAATTGAAAAAAATGAATAAAGATTTATCAAATGAAAACTATACATCTACAAAGGCAAGAAGCTCAAGAATCTTTCTATTCTCTTTACTGAATATCTCCTGGCTTCAATAAGGTCTTTTTACTCTGGGAAGTTTGATGAGTCAAGACTCTGTTGAGTTGTTTTTGCCTGGCCTCCTGGATATTCACTTCATGTCTATGCAGATTGGTATTTGGCCAGAGACCCTAGGAAAAATCTATGAAAATTCCTGGGGGTCTTCCTCTATATGCTCCTGTAGTGTACTCTGCCTTACAAAATCTAGGTGCCTTCGTCTCCCTAAACCCTGATCTGTGTCTCCTCAAGCCATGAACATTTCTTGGTTCTATTTGAGCTCTCTTCCCTGAACTGTGGTCTAGAAATTGCTCCTAGTCAGAAAGCTGGGAAGATTTTAGGACTCCTCTTCTTAGTTTCCTTTCTCTCAGGAATCACAGTCCTGTTATGCCTGTTTTCTAATGTCGAAAATTCTTATTTTAGGTATCTTGTCAATGTGTCCAATTGTTTATAATGCGAGGATAATTCTAAACCATCTTATTTCCTCATGGCTGAAAGAAATATTTAAATTTAAATTTTTTTAACCCTCAGTTTTATAGAAAAAGTAAGTCTCATGAAGTAAACCATAATATTGCAGCCTTCATCATGTATTACCACCAATAAGTAACAAATTGAGATTTTCATTTTTAAAATAACAAATTTCATTTTTCAGTTTATTTGAAGAGCTTGACTACAACAACAAAAAGAATGCATTTTTTTAAATATAAAACCATTAAATTGCCATTTATTTTATAAACTTATTTTATGCTAACACTGAACACATACAATTGTGCAGCTCCATCTAGGTATACCTTCCAAAGCCAATGTACATAAATGACAGTACTGGCCCCATAAATGAGAAATACTGCAGGTTTCAAGTGTTATTATTTCAGACTTCTACTTTTAATTGCAAATAATTAAAATAACACTTAAAATGTAAGTAATTTTAATGGCATCTGCATCACCTATGCATTATCATCAATTAAGAGGTTTATAGTATTCTGGGAAATATACCTGATACATAAAAAGTAGCATATAATGGTCAGTCTTTGAGTCCTTAAAATGTGCATGAACCATGAAACATCATGCAGAGATTCTGTCTCAAAATGACCCAACCACTGGACTTTGCAAATTATGTCCTTATGTGAAAAAATTCCTGAAAAGATTTTAAGAAGACACTATCAATACAAGTGTGGAGTTCCCATTGATCTGTGAGAATGGTCAATCATAATTTTGTCCCTTCTGTTATACTTCCAACTTACTGCTGAATGATTCATTCCACTGATATGTTATCAGCAGTTCTAGAACTAGAAATGTTAAAAAGACTTAAATTGTCAACGATGGATTAGATGCAGAAGCTTGGAGGAGAAAAGAAATGCATCATGAAGGTAAGAACTTTAATAAAAACATCAGCCTCTGGAAGTCAATGTCTTTATCAATATACATATTTGGAAGCAAGAAGATAATACTAACATCTACTGGATTTTACTATGGCACAGGTGCCATTGGAAGTGCTCTATACATAACAACACATTTATTCTTTGCAGCAGACAGCCCTATTAGCAAGACAATGTTATTATCTCCATTTTACACTTGAAGAGACTGAAGAACTGGGATGTTAAGTAACTCACCAAACATCTCCAGGGCCATAAATTGAATCTCACAACTTAACAGCTATGCTCTACTGAAAGTATAATGGAAGCATTATTAACTACTATTACAACTCAGCACTCATAAAAGTATTCTGCCCAGCTCTATTCAATAACAGATGAGGATATATAAACAACCCAAAATATTATAATACTGGTTCTACCAGCAGTTTCAGATGAAAGTCCTGGGTATAGACCACTGCTGTCACCGGTAGGCAGATGAGGTCCTGGAGCCAAGGTCACACCCCGGAGCCTCCCATTGACCCTGATTTCCTGGGTTCCATTCTTTCTGGGCTCGTATATTCCTTTCCTTTACATTTTTCTACCCTGGGTTTTTTTCCTTGAACCCTCAGAGATTCTATTCTCATTTTCTTTAATGATAAAAATCGATGCATTAAAAAACAAAATCCCAAACATTAGCACCTGAAAAACAGGTTTTAGTTTCTATTGTGCTGAATCTTCAAATGCTTCTTGGGGTAATGAGAGAGATATGATGCAACCCATGCTGGAAGTGTAATGTGTGTGAGAAGACTTCCTTCCTATAATGAATTTAGCTCTTCAATTATAGTGCCTATTAGGACAAGAGCACTGTCCGCTGTGTTCAGTAATGGATCCTCAGTGCCTAGAAATTTCTGTCACGTACTAGTAACTCAATAAATATTTGTTGAATTTATAAGTGAAGGAATTATTATACAATACAGGTAGCTAAAGGTAGAAAGAGAGCATACTAAAATTTCCATATTAAAACATGTTGATGGCCGGGCGCGGTGGCTCAAGCCTGTAATCCCAGCACTTTGGGAGGCCGAGGCGGGTGGATCACAAGGTCAGGAGATCGAGACTATCCTGGCTAACATGGTGAAACCCCGTCTCTACTAAAAATACAAAAAACTAGCCGGGCGCGGTAGCGGGCGCGGTAGCGGGCGCCTGTAGTCCCAGCTACTTGGGAGGCTGAGGCGGGAGAATGGCGTGAACCCGGGGGGCGGAGCTTGCAGTGAGCCGAGATCGCGCCACTGCACTCCAGCCTGGGAGACACAGTGAGACTCCGTCTCAAAAAAAAAAAAAAAAAAAAAAAAAAAAAAAAAAAAAAAAAACATGTTGATTATTCATTTCTTGGCTACACAAGTTGTAATTTATGTATTTGAAACTTCTTTCTCCTTTTTTCCTTACAAAAATATCTTTCATAATCAATTAGTTCCTTGGCCCACCTTCTGAATTCATTACCTTGTGTATTCAATTGACTTTCTTTATACTGTAGTTTTAAAGTAGTGTTTACTGAAAATAAAGAAGAAAGATCAACCATTTGTTTTATACTAACTTTGAAAAGATAAAATTACAAATGTTAATAGTATCACACTTAATTCCTGGTAAGATATGAGAACCTGGAGGAAAATGAAGATATCACATGACCAAACATCCCCTAACATACCAATTGCAACATCTGCATAACTTTTTGAAGACTTACCTAATATTTAGTTTTCAAGCCATCTCCCTCACGTTTGTACAGTCACTTAACTAAAGAATGACTCTTAAACTTTTTTGTGGCTAAAGGCAGATGATGCAAAATCGTTGCTCTCAGCTGAACCGTGTCCACCTTTGAACACCGAGGCTTATGGAAGTCTGATTGCCAGACTTTGAGAATATGCATTCACTAAAAATGAATATAGGTTCCAGTATCCTGGTAGTAATAATCCATCATATTTTACTTCAATGACACTTTGAGACCTGCAGTTTTACATTCTTCTATAGCCTTTTACTCCCAAGCCTATAAAATCACTATATTTTTTGAATGCTATCTGTATTTTAAACACTGTACTCTCTGAAAGATATATGGTTAAACTTACCTTACATTTATCTCTCAAGATTTTTATTTTACACTAAAACTTATGTGCTACCTTTGACAACTTGTTAAAAATTGCAAGCCTCTACAATAGAAAGTAACACAGATCTAAAACTCATTTGCCCTCTTTAAACCTTTCCTTTTCTTTATTTTTATTTATTTTTTTCATTTTAAGGCTATTTTCTCACCAGAAAACAGGATGACTAAAGCTTAAATTAAAAACTAAAGGTTATGTAAGACAGGCAATTTGGTCAATGGCTTGGCATTTTCCTCTGCAGGCAGAGTGTACTTTTTTGGGAAGACTGCCATTTTGGCAACATTAAGTCTGCTTTTGTAGATAATGCAACAGCATATAGTCATAGCTGACTTATTGAAATTGAGACAATTCATTGATACAATTTTATATAATGAGACTATTAACTTTCAACAATTACCAAGGACCATGGACCTAGAAAACAAGATTGAGGACCCACATATATATAGGGTACTTATTTCACTGGGAAGATGGTAGGGCAATTACAAATGGACTATGTAGAGATTACCACACAATTAACTATGTTAGAAATTCCTATCTTAATGCTTGCCTCCTTCTTCTCTGTCTCTCTACATTAAAAACTTTAGCAGGAAGCAAGTCGCGGGAGTGGTTTAAGTTAAGATACATGGACTTGACAGTGCCCTAGCAATAATCTGACCATATTTCCTCATAGGTAAAAGCTAGGTGTGGAGAAATTTTTAACAACCCAGGTGTTTTAACTAAATGGCAAGAGCACATATGAAGGACACAGTAGTGCTGCTGAAATAAGGATACCCAAGAAATCCCGCTGGACTATTATTTATTGTATCCAAATATGTGTTTGAAAACTATTTAAATAATAAAAGGATGAAGTTTGTCAGAAACTCTAGGATACTTAAAAACATCTTAGTTTAGGCATGCAAGTTTAAGTTTAGGTATGTTACAGGAAGTAAAAATTATTTTGTTTTCCAGTGATTACCTAACTGTATTCTACTAGAGTTAAAATTACTTTAAGTGATATGGAAATCTTAATCTAAAAAAATTTGACAGGTGTCAAATAACTATAGCATCTTCTCCATATTTATGTCCAATGAGAAGTTAATATAAGAAATGCTTCATTAGTGTGTCCTTGTAGTCATTGTATTAGTTTGCAATCTTTCAATTTGCAGTTATGCAGATGTATCATGTGTAATGGGCTCTATTCAGCAAGCTATTTTCTTTATTGGTTGCTTCTCACATGGTCAAGGGCATACTAAACATGTTCTTGGAATGATTCCCTCTTTCAATCACTATGCCAATAATCACTTAGAATACAAGTGGATTCTTTTCATTTAGAACAACCAGGTGGCTGAAGAGAGTCAGTTAATAAGCAATCAGCAAAATCAAAAGCAATAATGAAGCCCTTCAAGGTTTTGTGCTGCATTGCCTGATACATAATCTCTATTTTGTGAGAAAATATACAGTATGCCTAGCAGTTGAATGACTTTGCTGATGCCACATTCCACTCTTTGTGAGTTTATTCATCTTTGAAGTTCTCACAACCAGGAGAGATCTAACATCTGCTTGAAGACACTACCTTCTGTTGTAGAAGACTCTCACTGTTGCAAAGTTGGGTTTTCTCCTGATACTACAGTTTTCGGTAGTGTCTGTCAGTATATCTTTTTATCTATAAAAAGAAGTAAAAAATATTAACTACAAAAAGTATATTAAATCGATTTATCTAATTTGACAAAAAATACATTCTGTAATTAGAGGAATTTGACCTGAAAGCTATGTTAAGATTTTAGATGTTAACTTACAAGATATTTCTTGCTCATCACAATCTACTTTGACTCACACACACAAAAAAAACTTTATTATGTTCTGTATTACTTTTACATAGATTGGAACATTACTTTTCTGATGACATAAGTCAATATTTCTTTTTTTGTCATTAATGTTACTCTATTTTGTATGCCAAATCCAATGTCAACCTGAGTAAAATTCAAAGTTTAAATCAGAAAGGATATTTGAAAGCCTCAAGACAATCTTCATTTCTCAATTGTATATTAGATGACTTTAGTTTTATTAGGTTATGACTGTATTCCAGATTGGATAGTAGTATATTTAATGGAAGAGAGACTGGGGCCTATCAGGCCCAGATAACATTCTGAATAAGAAAAGTTTATTGCCTCTGCTGCTTTATCTTCTTTCATTTCTGTCTCTAATAATTTCAAAGGAAGAATATATTAAAAGTTAAAAGCAAGAAGAGGGCAAGACAGGACTGTGTTGATTCACAAATATAGTCTTTTATTTTCCAGGACGACTTTATGAGGTGCAGTGGGCGATGAACCTTATTCTACCGCCTGCTTCCCCTTGTGTCACATGATATCACATATTATAAAAATGTTACCAAATGTAATGCCTGTATGACACAGCTGAACTTCTTCCCCACTCGATTTCTGCTTATCTTTAAGAAATGGGATGCCTGCCATAACAATTTCCCTTTAGAGTCAGACCAGCTGAGACTGGTTAGAACCAAGATAGCCAACCTAAAGCTTCATTCAAATCTCATTTCCACACTAGAGGACACTCCCAACAGCACCATGACAGTTGAGAATTGTCATGACAATGACTAGAAGAAGCCATTGAAAGACATAAAGGAAGGTGCCACTACCAGTTCAGAGGAGTTCAGCTCTCATTTCCAGAAAAGACTTGAATAATTCCTCCCCTCAGTTTTAATGTCCAATCCCTTCATTAGAGAAACTCTATATTTTAACTGCCTCACCTCTCACTAGTCAAGAAGTAGATTTGCAAGCCACACTCCCACTTCTCCATCCGCTGCTCATGGAACAAAACTTGCTCTGCTTGATGCTCACTTTCTGTTTCACATATTGGCTCTGCAGCACTGAAGTGGGAAGGATGCTATTTGGGGGGCCACCAAGTTTATTAGTAACAAAAGCACCCCACGCCTCCTCTATAGCCTCATAACTTCTGCCTCATGTTTTGTATTTGGCAAGTTCTAGACGGGACAATTCAATTTGGTTTTTTTTGTCTATTTTCATCACAAATGGCAAAACCCTAGTATTGTTTTGATTTTAACTGTAAGGTTTACTCCATTTACCCTTTAAAGACCGTTCGAATGCATTAACCTCCTCAAAAGCAATTTTTAAATATTACCTATTTCCTAGCTCTACAGTTGGATAGTGCTGTAATTTAGATCGACAACTTTGATTCTATGGATTGTGTGTAAATGATGATTCTGTTTTGCTTCCATTTTAGACCATTTAAATATCAAGAGACACTGTTAAGAAAGATAGAAAATACTAATCTTAAAATATTTAACAGGTCCTACAAAATTGGCAGTTTTATGTCAGCAATTATAATATGTAGGCCAAAAACACTCCTATTCTTTGGAATATATATATAACATATGAAAAATAAAACCTAATAAACTTCAGTAGGATTTAGTTAACAAATCAAATAAGTTTCTTTCCTAAACAGCATATTAGGAACTTTACTATATTTCTAAGTCTTGTGAATTTCCCAGATAGGGACATAGTATAAGGCAAATCCCTAAGAACTGAGAAATTTAGCTTTAAAATTTTTTTTTTTTAAAAAACAACTTTTATGTTTTTGTGTCCTCCAATCAGATTAATTGTGATAATGTCATTTTGCTAGAAGAAATTTAAAAAAAAAAGAATTTCTCATATATTTTGAATCAAAATTTGGGGTTTTGTACTAACAATTCATTTTTTGTATGATGAACTCATTTCACTTAGCAAATATTTAAATAGCAACAATGTTTCAAGCAGCCGTCAAATAATTTGCATGGCAGATAGCATAAATTCTTAGTGATGCTATCTTGTTTTCACAATCATACTTTTTTCATCTGGACAAATTTTTATAAAACAAAAGTTTTCTAAACCTGTTTTGTATACAGGTAAATAAGTACTGTATTGATACATTAGTCATTACTGTTACAAGGCAATTGAAAGGGTGTGGCCTAGGGAATAGACAGAAAGTTAATTCAGTCTGGAAGTTCCAGATTTGGTTTGCATGCATCCTAGTGGCAGTGATTTATTTCTGTATACTGCAATGTCAGAACAATGACAAAACTAGCATAGAGTGATGGTATTGAAGATTGTCACCATTTTCTATTGCTTATAACTCCTGAAAACTGGCAATTTTGTTGTTAGAACTGGAACAGTGATATAACCAGGGAGGAGAAATTTTATGAGTTTCATACAATAAATCTACTAGAAGGGTGAGAAGGGAATGGGCAAACTAAGTTATTTTACTTTTAAATAAGCACACTTAGGACCCAGATAATCCCTGAGCTAGCCTCAGGAATGCTTTAAAACCCAAACCATGCATGGAAATGACAGGCACTTTTCTTAACTGTAAAATATTTGAAAACAGAGCACTCAACTATTTGAAGATTTCAAGAAAAAGCATAACAAAAAAAGGGGATTTGTCTATATGGATACATAATGGTATGGCAATAATAGTCATTACAAGATTATTTAATTTATTGCTTGCTTCTCATTTTACTGAAAAACAAAAGAAATCAGAAACTATAAGAACTTGTTGGCAGAACTTGTTCACAGGTTTCTTTACCAATACATCCACCAAATTATGTGTGTATCTATGCCCCCATTCTCTGCTTCCCCTCATATTTCAGTGAGTGAACTGGGCCCCTTGTTTCTAAGATCAAACTATTTGTGCATAGATCCTATTTCCTGCTGCCTTTGTTTTTAGAACCTTATCAAGATTTTCTGTGGTCTACTTTATTATATTTCTCTCTTTCTACTGTACCATCCCCATCAGCATATGAGCATGATATAATGTCTTCTATCTTAAACTAAACAACAGCAACAAAACTTTCTTCAATCCTATTCAAAGTACAAGTTTTGTCCTAAGCATTTTTCTAGTTTTAATAGGAGAAAAAACAAATCAGATGCATTGACTCTACTTTACCTCTCTTGACTGCCTTCTTGAATTGATTCTTAACCAGGATTTTTTTTTCCGTTATTATACAAACCTACTTTTGTTGAAACTCACCAATGGTCATCCCATTGCTGTTCTAGGCTTCAGCTCATTTGACTTTTGGTGAGATTTGACACAGCTGATCATTCCCTTCTCTCTGAAATAATCTTACCAATTGGCTTTCATCGTATTCTCCTAGTTATGTTCCTGTCTTACAGGTTCCATTCCCGAGATATCCACTCTCTGCTGGATATCTATCATCTTTCTCAACTGTAAAATTTGTAGTATTCTAGAGAACAACAGATCTATACTGTTCTTTATTCCTGCTCATTTCCTAAGTAATATTCCTAATCTAATATTATAGTTTTACAGCAATTTTTATGTTCACTATTCTCAAATAATATCTGTAGTTCTAGCCTTTCATATGAAAGCAAAACACTAGCCACCTAAGAGGTGACCTAACAGCAACTATAAATGAACAAGTTAAAAAATTAGACTTCCTCAAAATTTAAAACTTTGGTCTTTGATAGACTACATAAGAGAGAATGAAACGACAACCCACAAAATAGAAGGTGAAGCAACATCATGTTTATTCATTTATGACAACGAATTGCATTTGAAATATATTAAGGACTCTCAAAATTCAGTAACAGAAATAAAAAGCAATAAAAAATAGGCAAAATATTTGGGCAGACATTTTACCAAAAATTATATATGGCTGGATAATAAACACATAAAATACACTCAATTCCATTAGTCGTTAGATAACAGAATACTAAAACCATTATGAGGTACCACTTCATGCCTATTAGAATGGCAAAAGTATTTTTAAAAAATTAAAAGCTAGACATTACCAAGTGCTGGAAAGAATGTTGAGCAACTAGAATGTTTATGTCTTGCTGTTGAGACTATAAAATAATGCAGCTCTTTTTGAAATGTGCTAATTTCCTATAGAGTTAAAAGTACATTTACTATATAGCCCAGCAATTTCACTCCTTCTAATTCATCCATAAGAATTTTTTTTAATTTACAAAAATTATGTGAATATTCACAGCAGAATTATTCATAATCACCAAAAATTGGAAATAGCCTAAATGTCTATAAACAAATTGGTATTTTCATATGTCATTGTACTTCCATGCTTCAGGCTAAAATCTTTGTTGACACCACTTTTTCTTGGGCACTATACATTTGACTTCTAAACAAAAACCATAGTTGTACATTGAAAATACATCCAGGCCCTTTGTCCCATCTCTAGTTTATACTACCATCATCTCCCTTATCTGGACTATAGCAATTGATCCAATCCTGAACATTTATGGGCCAATGGTAAGACTAGAAATGAAAGCCCACATATCATATATCTAAATATGTAAAGGTGTAAATAAAACATTCCAAAAATGGTTAAAATATGGCAGCAAAGGAAAAGCCAGGTTGTTGACCTTGGGTACCAGGTGCCTGTGTGTAGCCTGTGTCCTTCTCTTACCACCTACCCCCTACCTCCACCCTGCTATCTTCCATACATGAGATCTCTCATACAAATACATACCACTTAGCTTGCACATTCAAGTTTAGTTCCCAACCTCTGAGAACAACCTCTTTTTGACCGCCCCTTAGACTTGGATACATACACTCAGAGGTGGTTAAATAATTTGTGGATCCCAGTGCAAAATTAAAACAGGGCCCTTTGTCTAAAAGGCAGGGTAAAAAAGCATGCCTATAAAGTTACTAAATATAAACAAATTTCCTTTCTTCTGTGGTCTTTTTCCTTGTCATGATGTTTTTTATTGGCTACTTAATATCATTCTACACACTTATCAGAATGACATATATATATATAATATCATTCAACACACTTATCAGAATGACATATATATATATAATATCATTCTACACACTTATCAGAATGACATATATATAATATCATTCTACACACTTATCAGAATGACATATATGTATGTATATGTGTGTATATATATATATATGAACTTTTGTGTTTATGTATAAGTACCAAGAAATGATTTACACATGTCTTGCTATACTTCCTCTGCTTATGTATAAGCTTGATTGGGCTTCACTGAACCTCATTTACAAGGAAGAAATTCAAATGTAAAAATTACTAAAATGATGACAAATTCATTAAGCCAACTGGGGTCCCTTCTGAATATGGGGTCCTATGGGACTACAAGGATGTGTGCCCATCAAGCCAGTCTTGCATACACTACTGGTGTGTTCTGCTCTTGGAGAAGCAAACCTGGAGCAGAGTCATGATGGATCAAGATCCAGGGCTCCAGAGACTAGGGAATGGAAGAGGAGAGATGGGATCTGGGTTGGTAAGTGTATATTCTCTTTGCTTCATGGATTTCTCACTGAGAAAGGGGCAAGACTAGAGTTTAGGACAGAAGTTTCTCTTCCAGGCTTAAAGGAAATAGTCTCCTAAATAGCTTTTATCTTTCTTTAACTGATATGGTCTGGCTATGCCCCACCCATATCTTATCTTGAATTATAGCTCCCACGATTTTCACATGTCCTGGGAGAGACCTCGTGGGTGATAATTGAATCAAGGGACTGGGTCTTTTCCGTGCTGTCCTTGTGATGGTGAGTGAGTCTCATAAGATCTGATGGTTTTAAAAAGGGCAATTCATCTGCGCAAGTTCTCTCTCTTCTCTTGTCTGCTGCCATGTGAGATGTGCCTTTCACCTTCCACCATGATTGTGAGGCCTCCCCAGACAGCAGCATGAAAACAGACTAATATATTAACCCTACTAACTTTTATCCTCATATCATACATAGTAATCCCCTTTAAATATATGTCAGATCATGACCCTCTTCCACACCAAACCATCAATTACATTCCATGTTAGAAACAAAACAAAAACTGTAATGGGCTGCATTGCCCTAGATGACCTGCCTCTCCCCCATTTCTTTTCTCACATTATATCTTACAATTCTTCTCTTCCTATCTTTATTACAGTTACATTTGCCTCTTCTCTATCCTTTAAATGCATAAGTAAACTCCTGTTACCTCTTTCTTTATAAATTATTGATGGCAATCTTCTTGATCTCTCTAATTTGCCTTTGTTTGCCATTCATCTAATGTCCATATTGCAAAATTATGTTCTTAAAATCATAAATTTGAATTGATCATCTGACTAATTTAATATTTTATTTTATTTATTTATTTTTTTAAATTTATTTATTATTATCATATTTTAAGTTGTAGGGTACATGTGCATAACGTGCAGGTTTGTTACATATGTATACTTGTGCCATGTTGGTGTGCTGCAACCATCAACTCGTCATTTACATCAGGTATAACTCCCAATGGAATCCCTCCCCCCTCCCCCCTCCCCATGATAGGCCCCGGTGTGTGATGTTCCCCTTCCTGAGTCCAAGTGATCTCATTGTTCAGTTCCCACCTATGAGTGAGAACATGCGGTGTTTGGTTTTCTGTTCTTGTGATAGTTTGCTAAGAATGATGGTTTCCAGCTGCATCCATGTCCCTACAAAGGACACAAACTCATCCTTTTTTATGGCTGCATAGTATTCCATGGTGTATATGTGCCACATTTTCTTAATCCAGTCTGTCACTGATGGACATTTGGGCTGATTCCAAGTCTTTGCTATTGTGAATAGTGCCGCAATAAACATACGTGTGCATGTGTCTTTATAGCAGCATAATTTATAATCCTTTGGGTATATACCCAGTAATGGGATGGCTGGGTCATATGGTACATCTAGTTCTAGATCCTTGAGGAATCGCCATACTGTTTTCCATAATGGTTGAACTAGTTTACAATCCCACCAACAGTGTAAAAGTGTTCCTATTTCTCCACATCCTCTCCAGCACTTGTTGTTTCCTGACTTTTTAATGATCGCCATTCTAACTGGTGTGAGATGGTATCTCATTGTGGTTTTGATTTGCATTTCTCTGATGGCCAGTGATGATGAGCATTTTTTCATGTGTCTGTTGGCTGTATGAATGTCTTCTTTTGAGAAATGTCTGTTCATATCCTTTGCCCACTTTTTGATGGGGTTGTTTGTTTTTTTCTTGTAAATTTGTTTGAGTTCTTTGTAGGTTCTGGATATTAGCCCTTTGTCAGATGAGTAGATTGCAAAAATTTTCTCCCATTCTGTAGGTTGCCTGTTCACTCTGATGGTAGTTTCTTTTGCTGTGCAGAAGCTCTTTAGTTTAATTAGATCCCATTTGTCAATTTTGGCTTTTGCTGCCGCTGCTTTTGGTGTTTTAGACATGAAGTCTTTGCCCATGCCTATGTCCTGAATGGTACTACCTAGGTTTTCCTCTAGGATTTTTATGGTATTAGGTCTAACATTTAAGTCTCTAATCCATCTTGAATTAATTTTCGTATAAGGAGTAAGGAAAGGATCCAGTTTCAGCTTTCTACTTATGGCTAGCCAATTTTCCCAGCACCATTTATTAAATAGGGAATCCTTTCCCCATTTCTTGTTTCTCTCAGGTTTGTCAAAGATCAGATGGCTGTAGATGTGTGGTATTATTTCTGAGGACTCTGTTCTGTTCCATTGGTCTATATCTCTGTTTTGGTACCAGTACCATGCTGTTTTGGTTACTGTAGCCTTGTAGTATAGTTTGAAGTCAGGTAGCGTGATGCCTCCAGCTTTGTTCTTTTGACTTAGGATTGTCTTGGCAATGCGGGCTCTTTTTTGGTTCCATATGAACTTTAAAGCAGTTTTTTCCAATTCTGTGAAGAAACTCATTGGTAGCTTGATGGGGATGGCATTGAATCTATAAATTACCTTGGGCAGTATGGCCATTTTCACGATATTGATTCTTCCTATCCATGAGCATGGTATGTTCTTCCATTTGTTTGTGTCCTCTTTTATTTCACTGAGCAGTGGTTTGTAGTTCTCCTTGAAGAGGTCCTTTACATCCTTTGTAAGTTGGATTCCTAGGTATTTTATTCTCTTTGAAGCAATTGTGAATGGAAGTTCATTCATGATTTGGCTCTCTGTTTGTCTGTTACTGGTGTATAAGAATGCTTGTGATTTTTGCACATTAATTTTGTATCCTGAGACTTTGCTGAAGTTGCTTATCAGCTTAAGGAGATTTTGGGCTGAGACAATGGGGTTTTCTAAATATACAATCATGTCATCTGCAAAGAGGGACAATTTGACTTCTTCTTTTCCTAACTGAATACCCTTGATTTCTTTCTCTTGCCTAATTGCCCTAGCCAGAACTTCCAACACTACGTTGAATAGGAGTGGTGAGAGAGGGCATCCCTGTCTTGTGCCAGTTTTCAAAGGGAATTTTCCCAGTTTTTGCCCATTCAGTATGATATTGGCTGTGGGTTTGTCATAAATAGCTCTTATTATTTTGAGGTACGTTCCATCAATACCGAATTTATTGAGCGTTTTTAGCATGAAGGGCTGTTGAATTTTGTCAAAAGCCTTTTCTGCATCTATTGAGATAATCATGTGGTTCTTGTCTTTGGTTCTGTTTATATGCTGGATTATGTTTATTGATTTGCGAATGTTGAACCAGCCTTGCATCCCAGGGATGAAGCCCACTTGATCATGGTGGATAAGCTTTTTGATGTGTTGCTGAATCCGGTTTGCCAGTATTTTATTGAGGATTTTTGCATCGATGTTCATCAGGGATATTGGTCTAAAATTCTCTTTTTTTGTTGTATCTCTGCCAGGCTTTGGTATCAGGATGATGTTGGCCTCATAAAATGAGTTAGGGAGGATTCCCTCTTTTTCTATTGATTGGAATAGTTTCAGAAGGAATGGTACCAACTCCTCCTTGTACCTCTGGTAGAATTCAGCTGTGAATCCATCTGGTCCTGGACTTTTTTTGGTTGGTAGGCTATTAATTGTTGCCTCAATTTCAGAGCCTGCTATTGGTCTATTCAGGGATTCAACTTCTTCCTGGTTTAGTCTTGGAAGAGTGTAAGTGTCCAGGAAATTATCCATTTCTTCTAGATTTTCCAGTTTATTTGCATAGAGGTGTTTATAGTATTCTCTGATGGTAGTTTGTATTTCTGTGGGGTCGGTGGTGATATCCTCTTTATCATTTTTAATTGCGTCGATTTGATTCTTCTCTCTTTTCTTCTTTATTAGTCTTGCTAGTGGTCTGTCAATTTTGTTGATCTTTTCAAAAAACCAACTCCTAGATTCATTGATTTTTTGGAGGGTTTTTTGTGTCTCTATCTCCTTCAGTTCTGCTCTGATCTTAGTTATTTCTTGCCTTCTGCTAGCTTTCGAATGTGTTTGCTCTTGCTTCTCTAGTTCTTTTAATTGCGATGTTAGAGTGTCAATTTTAGATCTTTCCTGCTTTCTCTTGTGGGCATTTAGTGCTATAAATTTCCCTCTACACACTGCTTTAAATGTGTCCCAGAGATTCTGGTATGTTGTATCTTTGTTCTCATTGGTTTCAAAGAACATCTTTATTTCTGCCTTCATTTCGTTATGTACCCAGTAGTCATTCAGGAGCAGGTTGTTCAGTTTCCATGTAGTTGAGCGGTTTTGATTGAGTTTCTTAGTCCTGAGTTCTAGTTTGATTGCACTGTGGTCTGAGAGACAGTTTGTTATAATTTCTGTTCTTGTACATTTGCTGAGGAGTGCTTTACTTCCAATTATGTGGTCAATTTTGGAATAAGTACGATGTGGTGCTGAGAAGAACGTATATTCTGTTGATTTGGGGTGGAGAGTTCTATAGATGTCTATTAGGTCTGCTTGCTGCAGAGATGAGTTCAATTCCTGGATATCCTTGTTAACTTTCTGTCTCGTTGATCTGTCTAATGTTGGCAGTGGAGTGTTGAAGTCTCCCATTATTATTGTATGGGAGTCTAAGTCTCTTTGTAAGTCTCTAAGGATTTGCTTTATGAATCTGGGTGCTCCTGTATTGGGTGCATATATATTTAGGAGAGTTAGCTCTTCCTGTTGAATTGATCCCTTTACAATTATGTAATGGCCTTCTTTGTCTCTTTTGATCTTTGATGGTTTAAAGTCTGTTTTATCAGAGACTAGTATTGCAACCCCCACTTTCTTTTGTTCTCCATTTGCTTGGTAAATCTTCCTCCATCCCTTTATTTTGAGCCTATGTATGTCTCTGCGTGTGAGATGGGTCTCCTGAATACAGCAGACTGATGGGTCTTGACTCTTTATCCAGTTTGCCAGTCTGTGTCTTTTAATTGGAGCATTTAGTCCATTTACATTTAAGGTTAATATTGTTATGTGTGAACTTGATCCTGCCATTATGATATTAACTGGTTATTTTGCTCGTTAGTTGATGCAGTTTCTTCCTAGCCTCGATGGTCTTTACATTTTGGCATGTTTTTGCAATGGCTGGTTCCGGTTGTTCCTTTCCATGTTGAGTGCTTCCTTCAGGGTCTCTTGTAAGGCAGGCCTAGTGGTGACAAAATCTCTAAGCATTTGCTTATCTGTAAAGGATTGTATTTCTCCTTCACTTATGAAACTTAGTTTGGCTGGATATGAAATTCTGGGTTTAAAATTCTTTTCTTTAAGAATGTTGAATATTGGCCCCCACTCTCTTCTGGCTTGTAGAGTTTCTGCCGAGAGATCTGCTGTTAGTCTGACGGGCTTCCCTTTGTGGGTAACCCGACCTTTCTCTCTGGCTGCCCTTAAGATTTTTTCCTTCATTTCAACTTTGGTGAATCTGGCAATTATGTGTCTTGGAGTTGCTCTTCTCGAGGAGTATCTTTGTGGCGTTCTCTGTATTTCCTGGATTTGAATGTTGGCCTGCCCTACTAGGTTGGGGAAGTTCTCCTGGATGATATCCTGAAGAGTGTTTTCCAACTTGGTTCCATTTTCCCCCTCACTTTCAGGCACCCCAATCAGACGTAGATTTGGTCTTTTTACATAATCCCATACTTCTTGCAGGCTTTGTTCATTTCTTTTTCTTCTTTTTTCTTTTGGTTTCTCTTCTCGCTTCATTTCATTCATTTGATCCTCAATCGCTGATACTCTTTCTTCCAGTTGATCGAGTCGGTTACTGAAGCTTGTGCATTTGTCACGTATTTCTCGTGTCATGGTTTTCATCTCTTTCATTTCGTTTATGATCTTCTCTGCATTAATTACTCTAGCCATCAATTCTTCCACTTTTTTTTCAAGATTTTTAGTTTCTTTGCGCTGGGTACGTAATTCCTCCTTTAGCTCTGAGAAATTTGATGGACTGAAGCCTTCTTCTCTCATCTCGTCAAAGTCATTCTCCGTCCAGCTTTGATCCGTTGCTGGCGATGAGCTGTGCTCCTTTGCCGGGGGAGATGTACTCTTATTTTTTGAATTTCCAGCTTTTCTGTCCTGCTTTTTCCTCATCTTTGTGGTTTTATCTGCCTCTGGTCTTTGATGATGGTGATGTACTGATGGGGTTTTGGTGTAGGTGTCCTTCCTGTTTGATAGTTTTCCTTCTAACAGTCAGGACCCTCAGCTGTAGGTCTGTTGGAGATTGCTTGAGGTCCACTCCAGACCCTGTTTGCCTGGGTATCAGCAGCAGAGGCTGCAGAAGATAGAATATTTCTGAACAGCGAGTGTACCTGTCTGATTCTTGCTTTGCAAGCTTCCTCTCAGGGGTGTACTCCACCCTGTGAGGTGTGGGGTGTCAGACTGCCCCTAGTGGGGGATGTCTCCCAGTTAGGCTACTCAGGGGTCAGGGACCCACTTGAGCAGGCAGTCTGTCCCTTCTCAGATCTCAACCTCCGTGTTGGGAGATCCACTGCTCTCTTCAAAGCTGTCAGACAGAGTCGTTTGCGTCTGCAGAGATTTCTGCTGCTTTTTTGTTGTTGTTGTTGTTGTTGTGTAGCTGTGCCCTGTCCCCAGAGGTGGAGTCTACAGAGACAGGCAGGTTTCCTTGAGCTGCTGTGAGCTCCACCCAGTTGGAGCTTCCCAGCAGCTTTGTTTACCTACTTAAGCCTCAGCAATGGCGGGCGCCCCTCCCCCAGCCTCGCTGCTGCCTTGCCGGTAGATCACAGACTGCTGTGCTAGCAATGAGGGAGGCTCCGTGGGCGTGGGACCCTCCCAGCCAGGTGTGGGATATGATCTCCTGGTGTGCCTGTTTGCTTAAAGTGCAGTATTGGGGTGGGAGTTACCCGATTTTCCAGGTGTTGTGTGTCTCAGTTCCCCTGGCTAGGAAAAGGGATTCCCTTCCCCCTTGCGCTTCCCAGGTGAGGCAATGCCTCGCCCTGCTTCAGCTCTGGCTGGTCGGGCTGCAGCAGCTGACCAACACCAATTGTCTGGCACTCCCTAGTGAGATGAACCCAGTACCTCAGTTGAAAATGCAGAAATCACTGGTCTTCTGTGTCGCTCGGGCTGGGAGTTGGAGACTGGAGCTGTTCCTATTCGGCCATCTTCTAATTTAATATTTTAAATGGCTTTCCACTGGATGCAGGGAAAAGTCTCTTAACATGAGAAACAAATAGAATAATATTCATAATAGCTGAGTATCTGGCACATATTAAGTACTAAGTTAGCACACACTATTGTTATAGAGGAAACATTTAGTGATGCACCCAAACACACTCTCCTCCATGGAACATGATGTTATTTTACTCTATTTCTTGTAATAAATTAATATCTTCCTCTACCTTGAATAATATTGCTTTTCCTATATCTTCTCCTTCCTATCGCTCCTCTTCTCCATCTTTCTGTCTGATTTTCCTCTCTTTGTCACCTTTTCACTCACTTTCTCTTACCTCTATCTTTACTCAGTGGTGTTTGTACAATATCTGCTTAATAGGAAACTCTTCACAGATATAATAGAGAGCACTATTAAGTAATAATTGTTAAGCACTAATAATACTTAGTTGGAATTAAAGAGACTGATAATCAGCAATGCAGATTAGTAGAAACTTGCAATAGGTGTGAAAGAAATTGAGTTAGGTGTAAAATCAATCATATGGTCAGTAAGATGTCACTATTAATGACAGAAATGTTAACCTTCAGGATCAAGCCCATACTTTCTTGGACTGTTGCTACTTTTTTCTGCCAAATGCTTTGGCTTTTGCCAGTGTATGTGGGCATTAATGGTGGATTAGTTGGAGTAACTGCAATTATGTAGCTTTCTCACTAGAGATTATACTTTTTCATGTCGTTTATATCATATTCCACAAATCTCAAAGTTTATCTAAATTGAATGGTAACTAAAATGCATTTTTATAATATTTGATCATTGTTCTTGGGCAGAAGAGCCAAAAATAGTCTTTTCCTTTGGAGACCTTGCTAGAAAAGTTTTCAAATCACCTAACTTCTAAAAATAATAGCAATAGATTATTGTCTCAATTACTAGATTTTTTTAAACTATTTTATGAGAATAATTGAAATTCACTTTGATAAATATCCTTTAATGATAAATAGATTGCCCTCTACTATGTATTAAAAAGCAACTTGTTTCCTGTGGATTAAATTTTTATGGCAAAATGCAAATAATTTTTATTTCTTTTTAATTTATGATATCATTACCATATCTTGTTACATAAAATGACAATGAGAAAAAACACTCCTGCTGCTGCAATCTGTGCTGAAAATCTTCCTCCAAATATATTGTCTCTGTTCCTATCTGTAGTTTTAGCTATAGGAAGTAGAAATTTTCTCACAGTATTTGCTATATGATGCTAGTACTTGGTGATAACAGACACTAAAAATATAATGTGAGTTTGCTCAGCTCAAATTATAAGCAGCCAAAGCCCTCCAAATAAGAATAATATGCTTTTAAGGTTTATTTATGCCTGTCAGCATTCTCTGTTTATTATTATTGACATTTATTTCCTTTTTATACATAATCAAATTCAATAGGAATTGTTATACCCTATGTTTAATATGATACAACAATCCAATTCCAAGTATAAATGTGTGCAGCCTTTAAGAATAACTTTATAATTTGGATAACTATATCTAATTGGAAGAACAGAAAGTTTTAAAGCACACAAATAACCCAGAGGCTTATTGTTTTTTTTAGGCTTGAGAAGGCAATGAGCTATTGTGTAATTTACACTGTCAAAAGACAAAATTACAGCAAATTTAGCTTAAAGATCTAATTGGCTTTTATTAGCGATTCTAGAATTTGGTGACATCTTATTCTACAAAATAGAATAGGTATTCCAATGAACTGAGCAGAGAAGTTTGGCTTTGTAGGGAGGAAAAGGCTGAAGAAAGCAGAAACAGAATAAAAAGGGGATAAATCCTTTTAAAGTTATTTTCCTTCCTTGTGGTGTTAAAGCAGAGGGGAATTTCTTATCACGTCAACTCAGTTAAACTGGTCCTTATGTCTGGTTTCTGTGAATCTCCTGTTTTTGTTTTTTGTTTTGTTTTGTTTCGTTGAAAAACTGCCCCATTTCTTTTTTCTTTTTGATTTCCAACTTTTAAGATCAGGGATACGTGTGAGGATGTGCAGGTTTGTTACATAGGCAAACGTGTGCCATGATGGTTTGCTACACAGATCATCCTATCACTTAGGTGTTAAGCCCAGTATCCATTTGCTATTCTTTTTGATGCTATTCCCACCCCCCACCCTCCTACTATATCATACATAGTAATCCCCTTTAAATATATGTCACCTCCCACCCCCACCCTCTGAAAGGCCCTAGTGTCTATTGTTGCCCCTCATGTGTCCATGCGTTCTCATTATTCAGCTGTACTTTTAAGTGAGAGCATGTGATGTTTGGTTTTCTGTTCTTGCATTAGTCTGCTGAGGATAATGGCTTCCAGCTCCACCCATGTCCCTGCAAAGGACATGATCTCCTTCCTTTTTATGGCTGCATAGTATTCCATGGTTTACATGTACTACATTTCCCTAACCCATTCTATCATTGATGGGCATTTGGGTTGATTCCACGTCTTTGTTACTGTGAATAGTGTTGCAGTGAATATACACACGCATGCATTTTTAGAATAGAATGATTTATATCCTTTTGGGTATATACCCCGCAATGGGATTGCTGGGTCACATGGTATTTCTGCCTCTACGTCTTTGAGGAATCTCCACACTGTCTTCCACAATGGTCGAACTACTTTACGTTCCCACAAACAGTGTAAAAGCGTTCCATTTTCTCTATAACTTCACCAGCATCTGTTGTGAAAACTGGCCCATTTCAAAGTTCAGTTTGATTACGTAGCACCTTGCATGAGTGATTCCATTCTGTTTTGTTCTGGTCTGTCAGAACCTAGTGCAGAAGCCTAGTCTAAAACAATGGCCTCCTATAAATTTTGCTTAACAATTCTCCCCTTTTGGTCAGGGTCTCACCTAGATGAGACCCTGATCAAAATTTAGGGCATCAGCCCTACCCTCAAGTCACCGTCATGCTGGGCGTTAAGTCTCAATTGCCTTATGTGGATAGTGATCACAACTTCTATTTTCAGNCTGGGCGTTAAGTCTCAATTGCCTTATGTGGATAGTGATCACAACTTCTATTTTCAGAGTAATGACAAGTAAAGCCCCTTTTGCTTCACATCTCTCTTACTAGATCCTGGAAAGATTCTCTGCCTCTAAGAATTTATGTATTTAGATTATGTCTACCTGGATAATCCAGGATAATTTCCCTACTCAATGTCCTTAAACTTAATTGTGTGTGCAAAGTACCTTTTGCCATGTAGGATAACAGTTCCAAGAATTAAGTTCTAAGGATATATTTGGGGGATCTTTTATTCTGCCTTCCACACAGGGTGTGATGGTGTTATGTTAAATGGAATCATTACAGTCAGGATATTGACTTGAGTCATACCTCTCTGAAATATGACTTGAAACGGGTAGGGTGCTTAGTGACATAAACAGGCAGGAATCTCAAAGCACCCTCCATGACAGGATTGATTTGTAAGAAATTTAATTCCTGGGGAGCAGTGTTATAACAGTAACTTTCTTTTATACATATTTTTGATTTTCCACAATTAATTCCTTTGCTCCCTGGGAGGTCCCAGTGTTACAATCAGGATAATGATACATACTACATTTCAACTACATACTCTTGGTCTCTGAAACAAGAACACATTTTATTTTCATGGGAATGTCATTCCCTCATAGTACAGACTGTACCCTATATGTCGGTATCAGTATCTGTTAGTGAGAGCACTTTTGGCATTTTAGGTGGGATAATTCTTTATTGTGTAGGACTGTCTCACACACTGCACGGTGTGTATTGTCCTTGACCCCAACATACTAACATCTCTGGTACCCAGTCACTGGACAGCCCAAAACAAATTCACACATATGCAACTATTAGTTAATAGGTTATTGATATGGTTTGGATGTTTGTCCCCTCCAAATCTCATGTTGAAATGTGATTCCCAATGTCGGAGGTTGGACCTGGTGGGAGGTGATTGGATCACGGGGGCAGATCCCACATGAACGATTTAGCACCATCCCCTTGGTAATAAGTGAGTTCTCCCTCAGTTAGTTCAGAGTTCTGGTTATTTAAAGGTCTGGCACATCCCCACCTCGCTCTCTTTCTCCCTCTCTCACTATGTGACATGCCTACTCCCTCTTCACCTTCCACCATGATTATGAACTTCCTGAGGCCCTCACCAGAGGCAAATGTCATGCTTCCTGTGCAGCTTACTGAACTGTGAGCCAATTAAACCTCGTTTCTTTATTAATTACTCAACCTCAGATACTTCTTTATGGAAGAACAAAAACTGACTAATACAGTTATATTAATCCTACTTGAGAATCATTGTTTTGGTATTCAATACATGTTTTTAAAAGATGGTGAAATGAAGTATGAGGTTACCAACACTTATTTTTCATTCATTCATTTTTCTGTACATTTAACAAACAAGTATTGAGAAACTTCAGCATGACAAATGCCATGTTTCACTGCTTGTCGAGGACCTAGATGCTCTTGTTGGAACCTTCTATTTCTATGTTTACCTCCTCAGATCAGAGAAGCAATTAACACTAATATTCAGATTTCAAGACACCAGTGGGGCCATGTACATCACTATATTCTAAAAGATCATTGACCCACATGTGGTCCTCTCTTTTTGATGTCATATGTCCTCTGGATAACTCCTGTATTGTAACTTCTTGTTGTTGTTGTTGTTGTTGTTTCACTTATATGTGCCAAGTGACACTTCCTTCAAGTGACAAACTTGTAGCAACATTGGAAGAAAATGGGGAAGAAGATGCTTTGCTTGAGCCTTAAGTTCAATTTACATGCTCTTAAGTAAAATTGCAAAAAATCCTATGCTAAGATAAAGGGACTATTCAGGCTAATTATTTACCTTGTTGTTAATTTGCTGGTGTGCATAAATGTTT
Source organism: Theropithecus gelada (assembly GCF_003255815.1). Classification (NCBI taxonomy): domain Eukaryota; kingdom Metazoa; phylum Chordata; class Mammalia; order Primates; family Cercopithecidae; genus Theropithecus; species Theropithecus gelada. Next base: position 101,296,703 of record NC_037668.1, read on the forward strand.
TAGGAAGTCCACATGAACAGTGACCAGACTAAGCCAAAATTATAATTGACCTCATAGTATGATTCTTCCCCCACTGTAATGCAAAACCTGCTATGGTTTACATTACTTGAAATTCCCCCACCTCCTGCCCACCCAGGTTCCCATAAAATAATGCTAACCATTGAAATATGAACCAATCTACAAAGACTCCAAAAACTATGCAGGAAAACGTGGAAACTAATTACAATCATACAGAGCCCACACATAAGAAGTAACTGAAATGGGGAAATAAACATTCAAGACAAGCAGAGTAGGCTCCACAATCTACACCACACCTTAGAATCAGGTGGGGATTTCACAAAGAAAGGAAAAGCCTGTGGACTGCCAGTGATGGAGGAACACGGAAAACATCAACTAAGGCTTTGCCCAAGTGGTGCAATACTTTGATCAGGTGTGTGTCTGAGTTTGGATTAGCAGACACTGGAGAAAGAAGAGGGTAAAAAGTACTTGGGACCGGACTCTGGGAAACTCACCCTTTCAGGGTGACCAAGACACAGTGGAAGAGGGTAGAGTTTTCCTCAAGAACAACAACAACAAAAAAAGATAATATGTTGAAGATAAGAGTCCTATTGCAACAAGATAGTATCAAAGGATTGTGATTGAGTTTAAAGAATCTTTTATTTCTAAGAGTGCTGATATCATCAAAGGGAAAAAGCATTCCTTTTTATTCTATTCTTAAAGTTTGGTTCTGTTTGTCATCTCAAGGGTTTCTCCTGTCAGCAGCCGTGGTAGTTATATAAAGGAACTTGAATACACACAGATATATTTTGAAAACTGGAAAATTTAACCTAAAGTACATTTTAGCTTTGGAGTGCCCTTGGGGATGGAAGTGAATTGCTCAGGAGATGAATAATGGGATTCATTACTATGACCCATTGAAATCTAACATAACCCAAGGTATTCCCTTGCTGTTGAGCAGCTTAGAGACTGAGGAGAGTAATGCAGCCTCACTTAAGTGATTTCTTATCCTGCCACTGAAGCTACCAACCAAAGGCTATTTTCTCCCTACAAATAGAGGTGTATTTATGTTTATTGATATAGGTGACAAAGGCACATTCTTTGCATATTCAAATGACCTTGTTTTAGCTCTTTTTAGTTCCTGTGATGCCAAAAAGTATTTATTTATCTTGCATACTGTAAAAACAGACTTGATCAATATTCTACGATATAAATAACTACTTACATATTTTGCTTTTGTTAATGTGTCGAAATAGTCATATGAATGATAGATTTAAATCTAATGTTAGATTATCAATTAAGAAAAACTTTTTATGGTTTTAACCTTATTATACAATAGTCCCCCCTTACGCACAAGGGTGTTCCAAGACCCCCGGGAATGCTTGAAACCTAGGACAGTACCAAACCAATTGCATCAATCAGAACACGTTTTTGTTCATGTATTCCACCCCAAAATTTAAAGCCTTTTCTTTCTTAACTAAGCACTTATGATGCACTGTGGCAGTAACTTTATCAGTTTGAGGTGCAATAGCAAAACTAGCATGAATTTATATTTTCCTTTTTCACAATTTCAAAAAAGAGAAGATTTGTTCCTATAGCAAATCTTAGCAATCTCAGCATACGATTCTTTTTCTTTATTAAGATAACGTTCACCTTTTCACTTAAAGGAAGCATTTTATGGCTTCTCTTTGGCATATCTGAATTGCCACCATCACTACTCTTGATAATTGAGAACATTATTGAGCAAAACAAGGATTACTTGAACACAAGCCCTGCAATACTTCCACAGTGAATCTGATAACCAAGATGGATACTAAGGGACTAATGGGTGGGGAGTTGTAGACAGCGCGGCGACGCTGGACAAAGGAATGATGCATGACCCAGGTGAGATTTCATCATACTACCCAGAGTGCGTACAATTTAAAACTTGTGAATGGTTTATTCCTGGAATTTTTCATGCAATATTCTGAAACCTCAGAAAGTAAAACCTCAGTAAGGGGAATTACTGTACAGTCAGATCTTGAATAACCATCTTTTGGTTCAACGTCATTTCCTTTTAACGTTGATGATAAAAGAAAAATGATTCCCAGTAGGCCCACTGTCTGTCTGGAGTTTACCCATTCACTCTATGTCTGCGTAGGTTTTCTCGGAGCACTTCGAAGCTGTGTATGAAAGCTGAATTGGCACGTCTAAAGGATCCCAGTGTGAGTGAGCCAGCATGTCTGGTGGGGTTACTGACTGGTTCCCCAAGTTTCTGGGATGGGCTTTGGCAATCTGGGACCCTGGAATAATTAGGTAAATAAATAGCTTACTTGTTTTTATTAATCTTTATTAGATATAGGTACAGATCACATTTATTTGAATATTTAATATTAGAAGTGTTTTCATCCTTATGTAAAAGTGTGGTGATCATTTGTGATCAGAAATATGCCATAGGAACTTAACTCTTGTTTGTATCAGTTAGCCTATGGTAAATTAGTATCATTATAGTGGTTTTGCTTAAAGTGGCAGTTTCCAAGGCAACACTGAGAACTTACTATACATGCAAAATAAAATTTACTGCAAAAAATATGAATTCAAAACTGCGAGGCCACATTTTCTTTATAATATGGAAGATTCAGACAGATGGTTTCTATAGCACGTTGTATCAAACATTGAAAAAAATTATAATCTAACAAATTTTTTCAGATAAAAGACAAGGAAGGCCTTTATTTTTTATTTATTTATTTTTAAATGAGGCTAGTGTAACACTGTTACAAATATCAAACCAGTAAGATGGAATAAATTTTTAAAAAAACCTGTAGGCCCATCTTATTTACAAATATATGTAAAAATGGAATGGGGCTCAATCTGTATTCAGGAAGCCCTGATAAGGGAAAACAGTCACACTTAACACAAATGATATTGTGACCTCATGACATTAAAGTGATTTGTTCAAGTCCTATATATTGTAAAAGTCTGGATCAGAATCTAAAAATGCTGATGTCCAATCCTAAGATTTTCAAATAAGCCAGCTGTAATAGTCCATTTTCACACTGCTGATAAAGACATACCTGAGACTGGGAAGAAAAAGAGGTTTAATTGGACTTACAGTTCCATATGGCTGGGGAGGCCTCAGAATCATGGTGGGAGGCAATAGGCACTTCTTACATGGTGACAAAAGAAAAAATAGGAGGAAGCAAAAGCAGAAATCCCTGATAAACCCATCACATCTCATGAGACTTAATAACTATCACGAGAATAGCACCGGAAAGACTGGCCCCCATGATTCAATTACCTCCCTCTGGGTCTTCCCACAACACGTGGGCGTTCTGGGAGATAAAACTCAAGTTGAGATTTGATGAGAACACAGCCAAATCATATCACCACCTTTTTCTATTTTATGATTGGATCAGTTAGGATAATATCTGCTGCTATCACAAACCAACTCACAAACTGAAAGATTTATCTCAATTAAAGTTGATTGTTTAATTGGGAATTAACAATTAACAATTAACAATTAACAATTGTGGAATCTACACCAACAAATACTGATAGGTTTCCACGTGGGTATTGAGGTCCACTGACACCATGAAGCATGTGGCTCTGCCATTCTCTAGGGCCTTCCTTGAGTGCTCTGCAGTTAGCTGAGAGAAAGAGAGGTAAGAAAACTCAACTTCTTCTTTATCCTAACAAATGTAACACTAATTACTACATTCATATTCCATTACTGAAAAGTGGTCAGATGATTTCGTGGGTCCTAGAATGGGGTCTAGAATATGGAGTCCCTAAAATAGCCCTAAAGTTTGTAGTGAAGTTCTATCTATCTCTTTATTTAGATGTATGCACAGCATTCCAGTTTGCACCTGGTGCCCTGTTTTAATCTATTTATTTTCATCCAATCCAGCATACTTTTAGTGTTGCTATTCTCAAAAGTGTCCTGCTTTGAATGGTAGATTATAGGATCACCCCGTGCCTTGTCACAATGCTCTTGGACAATTGCAGGAGGATTTCTTGTTTGTTTTTAATATGTAAAAAGCAAATAAATATGCCAACATCATAGTGTTTTGCTGTAGTTATCAACCAACATTCTGTTGAATGTGCCTAGGCTGTGGAAAATACTTAACACCCCTGATAATCCAGAATGATCTATTTTTGAATATTTTTCCAGACACATTTAAAAAATGATAATTTTAAAATAAAATTATATACGAGAAATTTATTCAAAATAGCATTATGGTAGTTTTTCACCCTAGATAATATAAATTTAAACAAATTCTACATGGGTTATTTGAACATAGCCAGATGTTCCAAGGCATGGTGAATATTTTATGAACATTATGGAGGAAAATTTAAATATTCAGTAAAAACGTGCTTAAAAGGAAGAGGACAACCCATGTGCTCTGTTGCCTGAAGGCAAAATAATTGGATATATGTCCCTTTAAAGTCTCTTTCAGTCCCTTAGTACAATAATAAATTCCCCTGCAGAGTATAACTTGAGTATATAAAAATGTTCAAAAATGATATGATAAAGCAAGTGAAAATGTAGTAATAGACCCTTTAAGCAATATTATGCACTGTCTCCTGAATACTAGCATTCTGTGATATCATGTAAGATTTGCTTATGAAATCTATCTGAGAAACAGAACGTAACATGACAAAGTGTTGAGTTCTCAGCGTAAAGGCAATATTCTCTCTCTTGAAATATAATGAAGACTACACTTCATTAAAGTGTAATTGTCAACTTGGGGAAACAATACAGCTTTGCTATGTCAAAATAACCCAAACGAATAGAACAGAACATGAATTTTAAAAAATCTTGGGACAGGAGCATGTATATTTAATAAGATGTCTTCTATCATAACTTTTCAGAATGAAAAAAATATTAAATATGAACGTGGTAGATACTACTCATTGTGTTTTTCTACCAATCTGTCCACCCTTACCATAATACCCTCATTGCCCCTCATCCTCACTTCAAATGTAAAATAAACATAGCTGTTAGATGTCAGTGTCACAGTGAAGATTGTATAAAATCTTAAATGCTTTTCAGCTCTGAAATAACAGCCTGACCAGTGCATTCTGAGCTGAAACCTCATAAATTCTTAAATGTAGTTTTCAATGGCAAATGTTCTGAAACCTTCCAGATACTGACTCATGCCACAAAAAAAGAAAAACAAGAAGATATAGATATCTTAATTATTTTGATAGAAAATATCAAAAGGTTTTCTCTTTATTTTTAATGTCTTGCTGAATTGAATAATTGGACACTTTTGAATGCTCTCAAATTCTCACATTTCAAAGTTTTATGAATTGTCTTTTGGAAATTACTGTCCATTATATACACCTTCATTAACTAAGATGTCACTAATCATTCTTTGAAAAACGCAAGTATTGGCTGGGCGCGGTGGCTCAAGCCTGTAATCCCAGCACTTTGGGAGGCCGAGGCGGGTGGATCACGAGGTCAGGAGATCGAGACTATCCTGGCTAACATGGTGAAACCCCGTCTCTACTAAAAATACAAAAAAACTAGCCGGGCGTGGTGGCGGGCGCCTGTAGTCTCAGCTACTTGGGAGGCTGAGGCGGGAGAATGGCGTGAACCCAGGAGGCGGAGCTTGCAGTGAGCCGAGATCACGCCACTGCACTCCAGCCTGGGAGCACAGCAAGACTCCGTCTCAAAAAAAAAAAAAAAGAAAAAAGAAAAACGCAAGTATTGATTAGAAATAATTTTATGTATTTCCTTAAAATATGTTATTGGTAACATACAAAGCAATATAGATGAAATTATTTTAGTACAGACAGTCCACAACTTCCAATGGCTCCACTTATGATTTTTTGACTCTAGTACTGTGTGAAAGAAATACAGCTTTCAGTAAGAACTGTATTTTGAGTACCAAAAACAACCATTCTGTTTTTCACTTTCAATAAATATCAATAAATTACATGAGATATTAACTCCTAATTATAAAATAGGGTTTGGTTTGATGATTTTTTCCAATTGCAGACTAGTGTAAGTGTTCTGGGCCTGTTTAACATAGGCTAGGCTAAGCTATGATGTTTAGTATGTCAGGTGTATTAAACACATTTTCAACATGATATTTCCAGCTTACACTATGTTTATCGGGATGTAAGCCTATTGTAAATCAAGGTGAATCTCTAATTTAATTGACATATGACAAATAAAGTTATACAGAAAGGGTCCTAAGGATTATTACATCCACCCACTAATTTTTCAAATCAATTAAGGCACAAGATTAACTGAGTTTCCATAATCACTCCAAATTTTGTTGGCGGAGCAGGAACTGGTATTATATGCTTTAAATATTTATTATTTACTATGTAGCACTTTGTTATATTATTTCTCTTATCAGTGCTAAATGATAGAGTGATCATTAACATTTCCATTTGGCAGATCAGGAGAATGGGACATTGGCTTGAGCAATCTGAGAAGTTTGGAAATATGGTGTGACATGTGTAATTTATAGATCATGTAAAGGATATCTCCTTTCAGTTATTTGCTTCAGTGTTTCATCAGTGACCTACTTACTGACACAGGCCTCCATAACAACTGTTTCAGCACTGACTGAGTGGTGAAGTTAAATACTAAAAGCTGAGAGAGACAGTGCCCTTTTACAAACACTGGGATATAGCAAAAGTCCCCCAAGAGTTTTGCCCAGGACTTTCCTGGGCCTTGCAGCCTTCATTACAAGATAATGGAGGATTTCTTAAAGGGACCCATTTGGGATTAAACAAGTTTATTGGGGGTCTGAAGAGACTCCCCAAACCCCATGATTTTGCAGGAGACAAGATAAGGGTAATCACCCCAGCATCTGGACCCATTTAGATTAAGCAAATTTACTGGGGCTCCAGAGGAAGGTCTTCAGGACTCATATCTTAGTTATAGATTAGGATAATTTAATCACTTACATTTTTAGATGAATGCACACTTACATGTAGACATATAGATTAAAAGGTACATAAGCTATGGTAAACGTTGTAATTTTGAGTCGTTCTGGTGATAATTTTCATGTCTTCTCCTTGTACCTGGTTACAGAAATAAACTCTCTTCTTTTTCAGTTTATCTGCATCTCATTATTGGGCCACAAGTAAAGGCAGCCCAACCCTCAATTTGGTCGGGAACACTGCTACACTGGCAAGCGTATTTCTTTCCCAAAATTTCTAAATGTGTTTGCTGGATCATTGTGCTACTTTGCTCAAAGTCAGGCTTTTTGTTTAGAGATAAACAGCATTGTGTATATCACTTTTATTTACATAATCTGAAATGTTTAATATGTTTATGTGAAACATAACATGTGAACATTTAAACATGTTTATTCATTGTATTTTTCTTCCAATCTGTCCACTTTTGACAAATATTTTGCATAAATGCACCAATGAAGATATAAATAAGTGACACTTTTTGAATAAATGCACCAATGAGGATGGTACAATACTAAACCAAAAGAATGTAAGAAGTGTCTATTTGCAAACAACAGTCATCTCCGGGAGTCTCTTTTGAGTATACTGAGCTGTCTACAAATCATTTTGTGTAGGGCTGATGATTACTCTGACCTTCTTGCTCTTCTTAGAGTAAAGGATATTTGTGAGAAAAAGATCAACAGACATTTTGCTTTGGAATAAATGACAACAGAAAGCAGAGAGAGGAAGTGACTGACCAAATCTCCAGCATAAGTTAATGCCTTTGTTGTTGTTGTTGTTAGCTCACATGCTCATTTACTATTCTAATTCAATAATTCTTAAACTTGAACAAGCATCAGAATTACCTGAAGGGTTTGTTTAAACACCATCTTCTGGGTCCCAATTCCAGAATTTCTGATATAGGAGGTCTGAGTGGGGCCTGAGGATTTACAATTCTACATGTTTAGATAATGCTGACATTGTTGCTTTAGGTACCTCTCTTTCAGAAACCCTGACTTAATTGCTTACTTGCTCAATCTAATTGTTGAATGAAATGTAGCAAGCAATAAGTGGTTTCTGGTTTTCCTGGTTGCCCCTTCTGAGTGACATCTTTGGACTAGGTGTTTGATAATTCAAATTCTAAATTTTACAACTACAGCTGTAAGATCTACAACCATAAGATCTGTGCTCTTTTCACTGAATCATATGTTTATTTTTGAAAAACAGATAATATCATTAGAGCTTAACTCAATATTTTATAATAATTTCATGAAAGAATAAAAGAAGTCAAATTTTACATAAAATTTTGTCTGAGAATAAAGAATGGTTATGGCCAGTATGCATCTATTTTTCACAGTTCTGGAGGCTTAGAAATCCAAGATCAAGGTGTCCACAGAATCACTCTCTGAGATGGGTCCTCTTTTTGGCTTGCCACAGTCTCCTTCTTGGTGTATCTTCACATAGTGGAGACAAAGGGATGGCAAGCTCGCTGATCTCTTCTTATAAGAGTGTTAATTATCTGATGGAGAATTCACCCTCATGACCTCATCTAAACCTAATTACCTCCTAGAGGCCCCGTCTCCAAATGCCATCAAATTGGAAATTAAAGCATCAACGTATAAATTTCAGGTGAACAAAATTCAGTCCATAGTACCTCATATCCAGTTTCTCATATTATTAACAGCTTAGACTGATCTGGTACTTTTGTCACAATATTGCTATATCATTATCAACTAAAATTCATAATTTATTAATTTATCTGTTTTTTATAAAGTATTCTTTCTCTATACCAAGATCCCATTCATGGCATCATATTAAATTTAGTCATCATGGCTCATTAGGTTCCTCTTGGCTCTGACAGTTTCTCAGACTTTATTTTGATGACCTTGACAGTTGTCTGAGGTATATTGTATTTTGTAGAATGTTCCTCAACTGCAGTTTAAGGGTTTTTGGTGTATTTTGGATACCAGTCCTTTATCAGATATTTGATTTACAAACATTTTGCTCCCAACATAGGCTCTTTTGTTCTTTTTGTTTTGTTTTGTTTTGAGATAGGTTCTCCTATGTTGCCCAGGCCAGAGATCAATTGCTATTAATAGGCTTGCTCTTAGTGCATTACAGCCTGGAATTCTTGACCTCAAGTGATCCTCCTGCCTCAGCCTCCCTAGTAGCTGGGACTACAGGTACTTGCCACCAGATGAAAATTAGAAGTTCTAAAAATAAGTCCAATTTATCAAATTTTTTCTTTCATGAATCATGTTTTTGGTGCTGTATCTAAAAAGTCTTCAATATAATTAGGGTAACTTAGATTTTCCTGGATGCTATCCTTGAGGAGTCTTGTAATTTTGTACTTTCCATTTATCTGTATGTTCTATTTTTACTTAAATTTTGTGTAAGGTGAAAGCTCTGTGTCTAGGTGTGTTTTTTTTTTTTTTTGTCCTCTTCCTCTCCTTCTCTGTGCCCTTCCCCTTCTCCTTCTCCTTCTCCTCCTCCTCCTCCTCCTCCTCCTCCTCCTCCTCCTCCTCCTCCTCCT
>NC_037668.1:101306138-101394060 GCF_003255815.1 Theropithecus gelada
TCTTCTTCTTCTTCTTCTTCTTCTTCTTCTTCTTCTTCTTCTTCTTCTTCTTCTTCTTCTTCTCCTTCTTCTCCTTCTTCTCCTTCTTCTTTCCTCCTCCTCCTCCTCCCCCTCCTCTTCCTTCTTCCTCCTCCTCCTGCTCCCCCTCCTCTTCCTCTTCTTTCTCATGTTCTTCTACCTTCTTCCTTCTTTCCTCCTCTTCCTCTCCTCCTCTTTCTTTCTCCTCCTCCTCTCCTCCTCCTCCTTTCTCCTCCTCCTCCTTCTTTTCCTCCTCCCTCCTCTTCCTCTTCCTTTCTTCTTCTCCTTCTTCCCACTCTTCTCCTTTTTTTCTCCTTCTTCTTCCTTCTGTTTCTCCTTCTCTTCCTCCTCCTCCTCCTCCTCCTTCTTCTTCTTCTTCTTTGCATGTGGATATCCGATTTTTCTAGCACAATTTTCTAGCACTTTAACAAGACTAGTCTTTCGACATTTAAATTCCAAGGGAGCAAGGGAGTGTTTGTCAAAATCAGTTGAATACATTTGTATGGGTCTGGTGGATCTGTTTCCAGGCTTTTTGCTCTTCCTAGAGTGGCTATTCTTTCATCAATACCATGTTGTCCTGTTTACTGCAGTTTTATGATAAGTCTTGAAATCCAATAGAGTCAGTCATCTAACTTTGTTCTTCACTATTGTACTGGGCCTCCTAGCTCTTTGTCTCTTTATATAAATTTTAAAATCAGTTTGTTGATATTTACAAAATAATTTGCTGGGTTTTTGATAGAGATTGTGTTGAATCTATAGACAAAGTTATGAATAATTGATATCTTAACAGCATTGAATTGTACAGTTCATGAACATAAAATATATTTCTAGTTATTTAATTTTAAAATAAATTGTTAACATGTTTTATAGTTTTCTGATACAGATATTGTACATATTTTGTTAGATTTATACTTCAGTATTTCATTTCATCGAATATTGTAATCATTTTTATTTCAAATTCTGATGATTTGTGGCTTGAATACAGCAAAATCGACTATAGTAAATTGACTTTGCCTCCTATGACCTTCCTATAATCACTCATCACTTCCAGAAATTTTTTGTAGAATCTTTTGTATAGACTCTGCAGACAGTGATATAATCTCAGAATGAAGGCAATTTTATTTCTTCATGTACAATCGATATACAGTTTGTTTTTTGAACTTGCTAGGACTTCCTCGTATAGAAATGGTGAGATAAAATATTTTTGACTTGTTCCTGATCTTAGGGGGAATATATTCAGCCTCTCATGATTAAGTATGCTATTATCAATACATTTTTTTGTAGATTTTCTTTATAAAGTTGGAGATATTCCCTTTTAGTCTTAATTTGCTAAGAATTGTTATCATGGAAAGGTGCTGGATTTTTTTCAAAAGCTTTTCTGCATCATTATGATGTTTCTTTTTCCTGTCTGAAAAATAGATCAGATGTACTACACTGATTGACTTTCTAACACTGAATTAGACTTACATACTTGAAAAAAAAATGAGTTGAAGACATCTTTTACCTCACTCTGTCCCACTTGAAAGTCCCAAATAAATGTTAGATGAGTAATTTGTAATTTATAAATTGCCTAACCTAAAATCCACTGAGCTTTGATATTTACCTCTTCCTGAGAGGTCCTCAAACCCAAATTTTAAGTTAACTAAACCTAGAAAATTATCTCAGAACAAAATAAGTGTTTAACTGTTTAGTTCTCATTACTCATCTAGTTTTAGGCTTTACTTAAAATTTTTGGCGTTAAAAAAATGTTTAAAAATTCGTAAGGTCAAACTTTCCTAGTGTGTACTACAGTTTTATTTTATCAAACAGAATATTTGACTGAATAACCTTACCTAGCATATTTCCTCTCAATGTAGGTGTTTTTATTTTAAAATAATGCATTTAGAGAGTGGCTATTTTATTTATTTTCAAAAATAAATAAAAATAAAAGATAAATCGAATCCACCGATAGTCTCATGTTACCATTAATTAAATATAGTTTTATTATTTTTCCCTTTTTTCTTCCTAGTATCTTTTCCTCCCTAATGATTTCTTTACACATTTTTAATCAGTTTTCACAGTTAATACTGTATTTAAAATATTTTTCACACTACTTCTTTTTCATAAACTTCATTTTATACGGCTGCTTGATTACTGGGAGCATGCCTTTTGCATCTACCCTGATGTTGAACACAGATATACATATTTGACATTCAGTAATGTTGTCAACTTTAATGAAAGTACAGGCATTTAAGGAGCAAAGCTTTCTTGGATGTTTATTTAGCTCTTTTTGCCATACCACCTAATATAGTAATGTAGTCAAAGGCCGACATTTAATAAAAAATTGCTATATTGGCCGGGCACGGTGGCTTGTGCCTGTAGTCCCAACATTTTGGGAGGCCGAGGCAGGCGGATCACTTGAGGCCAGGAGTTTGAGACCAGCCTGGCCAACATGGTGAAACCCCATCTCTACTAAAAATACAAAAATTAGCTGGGTATGGTGGCAGGCCCCTGTAATCCCAGCTACTCCAGAGGCTGAGGCAGGAGGATTGCTTGAATCATGGAGTTGGAAGTTGCAGTGAGCTGAGATCATGCCACTGCACTCCAGCCTGGGCAACAGAGCAAGACTCTGTCTCAATAATAATAATAATAATAAACATTTTTTAAAAAATTGCTAAATGAAATGCTGTAAGGAGTCAGAGTCCTGTTACCGAGAACCACAATAGAGAAGGGGGTGTGGTATATGTAAATGTGTTCTAGTCATACTCCCAGATCTTTGTTGTAGTCAGTCTAGGAGAATAACAAAGAATATCCAAAACAATGGATTTAGTACTTCACATCTGTACTCCAAGGTAAGGGATATTCACATCTTAACTAATCTATCTGCCCTTACCTTTGCCTTCCTATTTGTAGTTCTCAATACAATAGCCAGAATTATCCTTTTAAAAGTTCAATTTGATTATGTCATTCTTCTCTTTATGACCTACAATAACTTTCCATCTCAGAGTAAAAGTCAAATTCCTTAAAGTGGTTTGTTAGGCTGTCTTAGCTCAGGCTGCTGGAGAAGAATACCATACACAAAGTGGCTTAAGCAACTGACATTCATTTCTCAGTTATGGAGGCTTGGAAGCCGCAAATCAAGATGCTGGCTGGTGGGTGTGGTGTTTCACGCCTGTAATGCCAGCATTTTGGGAAGCCAAGGCTGGTGAATCATTTGAGGCCAGGAGTTCGAGACCAGCCTGGCTAACATGGTGAAACCCCATTTCTACTATAAACACAAAAATTAGCCAGGTGCAGTGGGTCATGCCTGTAATCCCAACTACTCAGCAGGCTCAGGCACGAGAATAGCTTGAACCCAGGAGGCAGAGGTTGCAGAGAGAGACTGTGTCTCAAAAAAAAAAAAAAAAAAAAAAGAAGAAGAAGACGATGCTGACTGTTTTAGGTTTATGTAAGTACTCTTTTCTTGGTTTTGCAGATAGTCACATTCTTGCTGTGTTCTCATGTCATTTCTCTTTTCTTATAAGGGCGTTAATCCCATCATGAGGGCGCCACCCTCATGACCTAATTACTTCCCAAAGGCTCACATCTCAAACTATCATCACCTTGGAGATTGAGGATAACATGAGGACCTCTTGCCATGTAAAATTCTGGGGGACACATTCAGTCCATAGCAAAGGCATTATGTCATCTAGTTTTGTTGCCTCTCTGACCTCTTCTTCTTCCACTGTATTTTGATTGCTCTGGGTCACCCACATGGGCCTCCCCTCATTCTTTAAACATACTCTTCTGTCTCAGAAATTTGGCATTTGCTATTCCCTTGACCAGGAAACATCTTCACCCAGGTATCATATTTTCTCCTTTGCTCAAATTCTTCATATCTCTGTTCAAATATTCTATTTTGTGAGGTATCTTCCCTCTCTTGAAACCCCTTTACTACTTCATTGCTTCCTTAGTCCTCAAAACAACTGGATATTGTACATATTTATTTGTCAGTTTTGGATTAGCTTTTTCCAAACTAAATATAAGCTTCTTGAGTGTTAGACATTTATCTGTCATGTTCGCTAATATGAACTTCATCACCTAGCAGCTGGAATATTGAACTACTCAGTACATATTTGTTAAAGATATAATGAATGAATGTTAAATATTATGTCTACCATGTAGTCAGTGTTTTTATTACACTGTAGTTCTCCTAAATATCTAGATCACCTTTGCAGATCACCTTTGCAAAATATTATTGGCACAATGTTATAGAAAATAAAATCAAGAAGTTAAGGACCTTGCTCAAGGCAACACTAAAAAAATAATAATAGTGATAACAATTAGCAAGCGTAATCTTCACACCATGGACTTTCTCTTTCCAATGCCCAAATTATTTTCTTTGTATCATATTGAGATATAAATTAAATGCAAAGAATTTAACAATTTTCTGATAATTTTGCAATCTAATTTAATGTTGGATTTTGGTCTTTGTCATTGTTACAAAAGAACAATCCTGTGGCTAAAGATCTTGAAACCCACACAGGACATTTCAGTAGAAGATAAAAATCTTTGGAATTCAAAGGAAGATAACTTCTTTGCAACTCAATTTGTTTCTCTACAATATGGGAATAACAATACCTTGCTGAGATGAAGCCACTATACTCTGACTTTTCAGGCCTCAACCTTGACATTTGCTGTTTAGCAGTAGAGTGTGCTTCCTATTCTGATATGCATGCCTTAGGATTTATTTGCAAAGAAGTATCCCCTCCCACAAACATTTACTTCAAATGAATTAGTCAACCTGTATGATGCTAGAATTCATGGGAAATACCTCAGGAACAAAATTACTAACAGGACCAAAACTCTAAATGGTGTTATTGTAAATTTATGTCACATCTTTAGTGGACTGTCACTTTTTGCTCTGCTTCTCAAATAATCTAGATGTACTGATTTTTTTTTTCCCTAAAATAAGAGAATTAATAAATCTGAACTTAGGGTTACATTTAGTTTTTAATCTCTATTCTCACACTAGTGATGGACTGAAAAAATGGTTTAAAATAAAATAATTTGTAGTTATCTCTAGATGATGATATCATGACTGCCTTGGCTGTCCATAAGGCTTTGGCTTGAAGTTTAGTTTGCAGTAAAAACAGGTCCTTGATGTTCCTGCCACCCAGTTGTTGAATATATTATTAGACCCTGAATTTGACTCAATTTAATTTAATTAAAAACTATTTGTTAAGTTTTTAATCTTTGTCAGGTATTTTGTTAGGTGTCAGTAGAATGGAAGAGAGAAATGTTGACCGATCCACAAAGAAATCATATCAAATCAAATGAAAGCTTTAGTTCCATTTGTACGTGTATTGTAATCAATGAGAACCCCAAAACATTGGTTACAACTCTTGACTAACCTTAGAGGGATGCCCTGACTCCACCATCACTCTGGCTATTTGGCTCCACACAATTACTCTAAAATTATTGACACAAATCAATAAGTATACAACGTTATCACTAGCCTATAAGAATATTCAAAGTTTGGGGTAAAAAGCAGAGGGCTTACTTAATTCAGTTGCCAAAACAAAAGTCTGAAAAGTGTTGAACAGGAGGACAAAGTGTTTTTTTTTAAATCCCATTGTTTTGTTTGTTTGTTTGTTTGTTTTATTTTATTTTATTTTTTATTATTATTATATTTTAAGTTCTAGGGTACATGTGCATAACGTGCAGGTTTGTTACATATGTATACTTGTGCCATGTTGCTGTGCTGCACCCATCAACTCGTCAGCACCCGTCAACTCGTCATTTACATCAAGTATAACTCCCAGTGCAATCCCTCCCCCCCTCCCCCCTCCCCATGATAGGCCCCGGTGTGTGATGTTCCCCTTCCCGAGTCCAAGTGATCTCATTGTTCAGTTCCCACCTATGAGTGAGAACATGCGGTGTTTGGTTTTCTGTTCTTGTGATAGTTTGCTAAGAATGATAGTTTCCATCTGCATCCATGTCCCTACAAAGGACACAAATTCATCCTTTTTTATAGCTGCATAGTATTCCATGGTGTATATGTGCCACATTTTCTTAATCCAGTCTGTCACTGATGGACATTTGGGTTGATTCCAAGTCTTTGCTATTGTGAATAGTGCCGCAATAAACATACGTGTGCATGTGTCTTTATAGCAGCTTGATTTATAATCCTTTGGGTATATACCCAGTAATGGGATGGCGGGGTCATATGGTACTTCTAGTTCTAGATCCTTGAGGAATCGCCATACTGTTTTCCATAATGGTTGAACTAGTTTACAATCCCACCAACAGTGTAAAAGTGTTCCTATTTCTCCACAGCCTCTCCAGCACCTGTTGTTTCCTGACTTTTTAATGATTGCCATTCTAACTGGTGTGAGATGGTATCTCATTGTGGTTTTGAGTTGCATTTCTCTGATGGCCAGTGATGATGAGCATTTTTTCATGTGTCTGTTGGCTGTATGAATGTCTTCTTTTGAGAAATGTCTGTTCATATCCTTTGCCCACTTTTTGATGGGGTTGTTTGTTTTTTTCTTGTAAATTTGTTTGAGTTCTTTGTAGGTTCTGGATATTAGCCCTTTGTCAGATGAGTAGATTGCAAAAATTTTCTCCCATTCTGTAGGTTGCCTGTTCACTCTGATGGTAGTTTGTTTTGCTGTGCAGAAGCTCTTTAGTTAGACCTAATACCATAAAAACCCTAGAGGAAAACCTAGGTAGTACCATTCAGGACATAGGCATGGGCAAAGACTTCATGTCTAAAACACCAAAAGCAACGGCAGCAAAAGCCAAAATTGACAAATGGGATCTAATTAAATCCCATTGTTAAAACCACATGATCTCAAAGTGTTCACTTAACTTTCTATGTAATTTGACTTATTTTTATTTAGATTAGCTTCTTGACTGATTCTTCCCCCTCTTGGGAGAGGATGTAAGTATTTGATAAGCAGAATGAGATATTCAATTATTGCTATGGTAAATTTATCTTCAATTTGACATTTACCCTCAATTGAATATTTTCACTGGAGAGTCCATTACTCATCTCTTTTTTTCAAATTATCCATGTCTCCATAGTTACCTTTTACTGTTCACAAGACAGTTTTCAAAGCTTAGACAACTAGCCTAGCAGTTTTCTCCAGGAAATTAACTTGTCTGACTCTGAGTATACTTCATACTTATAATACTTTTAAAGGCTTATAATACTTAATAAAGGCAAAATAAGAGTATATATAAGAGGAAGTGCTTTCTAAAAATAACAATGTATTACAAAATTAAATGTATTCTCCATGGATGGGGTATTATTTGAATTTTTATACAATTATAATAATTAGATTATTATATGACTTTGAAAATAGATAGTTTTGGTTATTTGAGTTAAAAATTAATGTTATAAAATATCAAAGGTTATAGGAATTAGCCATGGGACAGAAAATGATTAACAAAGACAGCCAAAGAATCATAAGATGTAAAATAACTTGCCCAAGGTCACATGGTCTTTATTAGTTCATCCACAATCCAGCTAGCCAGCCAAAAAAAAATTATTAAATATAAGAAATGCGATGATGATCAAGGTATGTACCATGTTTTCAAGGAGGTTACAGGATCCAGGAAAGAATTCTTCTCAGAAAATAACAATGCCTTTTCAAACCAAAACTATTTAATATTAACAACAACAACAAAAGTCCTGAGATTCTGAAACAGAGAGAGATGAGATACCACATACTGAAGTCTTCAATCTCATTAGAAGTATACATTAAATCTAGTCATTCTAATAGCTAATTTATGGTCCCTTACCATTAAGATAATATGATTATATAGTTTTCTTTATTCAATTGGAGATCGTTTTATTTAATGAAAACTATACCCTCTCTTCAACGAATTAGGAAAACCTCAAGAGGCATATGCCTTTGAATCATTTATCTCTTCAACATCATTTTTTGATTTGTTTTTCTTGAAAACACTAAATGACACTATTATTGTACACAAAGATAAATAACATATATTCTTGTCCCAAACTATTCAAAATCTAACAAGGAAAATAAATGTAATACATATTTGTAATAGAATATGATAAATGCAATCACATACGCTTAGCATGGGTGAATTCCACTGAAAAGAGCCAGGAAATGCTTCTTATAAATGAAGAACCACTTTTAGAATAAAGTTGCAAAGAAACTTTTCTGTTCATTCTGTTCTACATTCTGTTCTACTTTTAATTTGCAATTAATTTGATGAGGTAAGACTGTATTGTGGCATTTATTCAATAAAAATTGATTGAGTATCCACCATTAGACAGACTCTGTGATAATCACTATGGGTATAACAAAGGAAAAAGACAGTTTGTGGCTTGAAAAACCCAGTGTAGCAAGGAGGTCAGACAAGAAACAAATGTATTCAAGTGCAATTTGGGCTCTTACTACATGTTCCAGGCTCTGCAGGCAGAGCAGCAAGAAAATAAAACAAAAATATTGATTTTTGTGATGCAGCTTATATACATATATTTATTTATTTATTAGGGATAGGGTCTCACTCTGTCTCCCAGGCACGAGTGCAGAGGTGGGATTCCTGCTCACTGCAGCCTCGACCTCCCAGGCTCAAGCTATCTTCCTACCTCAGCTCCCTGAGTAGCTGGGTCTACAGGCATGTGCCACCATGCCACCATGCCCAGCTATTTTTTTAATATATTTTTTTGTGGAGATAGGAACTTGCTATGTTGCCTAAGCTGGTCTCAAACTCTTGGGCTCAAGAGTCCTTCCTTGGCTGCTCAAAAAGCTGGGATTACAGGTGTGAGCCTCTGTGCCTGGCCAGGGAGCTTATATTCTCATAAAAGGAAACAATAAATAATTATAAATAAGAAACTTACTATTTCATATAAGATGATGAGGGGGTTATTGGAAAAAATATTATTGATATTCATGATTTGCTGTGAAATTGCAGCAGAGTAACTATCAGATGGAAGAAACTGTTGATAATCATAGTCTCCCTAAGATGAGTTTTGAAAGCTAAAATAAGAACTGTGTAAGAGTTAAATGAGGAAATGGGCTTGTTAAGTAGGGAGAACAATCACCACATCATTCAATTTTTGCAGGATCCTAGAGTGGCAAAAGGAATAGAGAACAAAGTTTCTGGGCCTTTCATGAGGAACAAGGAAGTAGCCACACGAATCCTAAAGCAACTGAACTGCTAGAGGCAGTGCTATAAGTAGTGACTGTCAAAGACCCACCTGACCATGGAAGGCCATGATAAGACTGCAGATATAAGTGGTGTATAGAGCAGTTACCAGACCTCATACCCTAGGAATGGTATATGCCATAGCAGATTGCGATGCAGAATGACCACTGACCTGACGTCTACCTTAATGACATTCTGTCACATAAGATTCCTATACCAGGTATGCTAACTTGGGGAGAAGTTAGGAGAAAATGAGGACAATTGTACATTGACTAAACAGTCAAAAGAAGACTGAATAACCTAAAATTTGTTGAAATGATACTTAACTGACAATTGTCATTTATTGCTATTGAGTAAAATAAAGCAATACATTTAAAAGGAAGTTTACTTGTAGTACAATAAAATCTTTTAAAATTATTATTTTTTTTATTTTTATTATTGTTGAATTTAAAGGTCTTGACAAAATGATGTCGTTGTGAAAACACATATTTGCTGGGACCAGCGGGGAGACCCTAACCAGAGCTGCTAGAGGAATTAAAGACACACACAAAGAAATATAGAGGTGTGAAGTGGGAAATCAGGGGTCTCACAGCCTTCAGAGCTGAGAGCCCTGAACAGAAATTTACCCATGTATTTATTAACAGCAAGTGTGTCATTAGCATTGTTGCTATAGATATTAAATTAACTAAAAGTATCCCTTATGGGAAACGAGGGGATGGGCTGAATTAAAGGAATAGGTTGGACTAGTTAACTGCAGCAGGACCATATCCTTAAGGCACAGATCAGTCATGCTATTGTTTGTGGCTTAAGAATGCCTTTAAGAGGTTTTCCACCCTGGGCAGTCCAGGTGTTTCTTGCCCTCATTCCTGTAAATCCACAACCTTCCAGCGTGGGCGTTATGGCCATCATGAACATGTCTCAGTGCTGCAGAGATTTTGTTTATGGCCAATTTTGGAGCCAGTTTATGGCCAGAATTTGGTTTTTTTCCCCCCAACATGTCCCCCTTCTTTGATTTGCAAATCGACAAAAACAAGGGCAGCTTTGTCACAGCGAGCTACTTCTCACAGGAGTCAGGATCTACATCTGCAGACTATACAAAGACAAATAACATAGATTAAAAGCACAATCATCATTGAAATCACAGAGCTTCCAAGTGTTTTTATCAATTTTAATGGGTTACTAGCTGCTAATTTGTCTGCAACTCCTTCAAGCACTCCAGTTCCCAGCATTAAGGTCAGGTGTGCCTGGGATGCTTTAAATATTTGTTCTTTTAATTTTGCAATATCCAAAAACAAGTTTGTAGAGTGTCCTTTTAGATGCTTTTTTATTCTTTCCCAAATTTTGATCTTATTAAGAGCTATTAATAGTTTCCACAAGTCCTTATGTTTAGCTCCTACAATGGACCATATCATTTGAGGTTGAAGTGCTATTATACCACCATGGTTCCAGATAATAGGAACTCTTGCCATACTTATTATTTCTACCATCTGACCATTTTGTTCAGACCAGCTGAACATAGTATGGCTGTGGCACACAGACGGAGAGGTGCAATTCAAGCTAAACATCCCCTTAGGGGACCAATTATTAATGATTCCATAGGAATCGTACAGCACCTCTGCCTGTTCTGCAATGCAATCTTCTTAAACAAGTACATTCATTTTTCTGGCCAGGTTCTATTTTGTTTACAAATAGCTTTTTGAAGGCAGTATGCCTCAATTATAGGAGCAGATTTATTATGGTAAATACTGAGATCAAAAGCATGTGTAACTATGTCATAGAGTGATTGCATCCAGGCATTATTGCCAGCCAAGATTGATAAATATGCCCAATAAGTATAATTGTTCCCTGTGTCAGCCATTATTGAAGGAATACTCATGTCAGTGGTGATAACTGCTGTCATAGCTACCATTAAATTACTTGTTGTGACTGGTTGTCCTGCTTTCCTTAGGTTTTCTTCTGCTATCTGTGACAGTTACTTGATCTGTCCCCAGGTGGGTGGCTGTGTTTGATGGGTGTTGCTCGTGACAGTTGGGGTCCTCCTCAGCATCAGTCTTGACATGGCTGCAACCGGGGGGTCCTCAGGATCCTCCCGGAGTCTCTTTCTCAGCATCTGGCTCATGATAAGGTTTCAGGTGTCTTGATGGTATCCAAATCGGCGTTGAGTTTGGCCCGGAGAAACACAAGCATAACCGCTACCTCAAGTTATTATTTTACCTATTTCCCAACTTTTTGTTATCGGATCTCTCCCCCAAATCAGTTGTTCGGCTTCTGTCTTTGCAGCTGGTTTCTATAGATGCTGTTCAGCTGCTCATAGCATCTGGCCTTTAGGCAGGCTTAAAAAAATTAAAGTTAATAATGCTAGATTCGGTTGCATCTGTGGGTTTCCATATTCTCTATTTTCTCCTTTCTGCTTCTGCAACTGCTGTTTCAGGGAAAGATTCATTCTTTCCACTATGGCTTGTCCTTGAGAATTGTATGGGATACCAGTAATGTCTTTAATATTCCACATACAGAAAAATGAAGCTAGAGCTTGGCTAGTATAGTCTGGGCTATTATCTGTTTTCATAGAGGCTGGAATGCCCATCACCACAAAAATCACTGCAAAAGATGACGTTTAACACAAGTAGAAGACTCTCCTGTTTGGTGTCCACACATACACGTACGTAAGCCAGTCTCCCAAACAAGGGAATATGTGTGATATCCATTTGCCAAAGAGAGTTTGGTTCCAGTCCTTGAGGATTAACTCCTTCTGTAAAAGATGAGGAATGTACCATTTGGCAAGTTGGGCATCGTTGGATAATAGCTTTAGCTTCTTTCCAGGTAATGCTGTATCTGCATTTGAGTCCAGAGGCATTAACATGGGTTAAATTGTGAAAGTGTTTAGCATTAGATATTGCATTAGTGACTAGGTGATCAGTCATGTGATTCCCTTCAGTCAGAGGTCCTGGAAGAGGTGTATGAGCCCTAATGTGAGTGATGTAAAAAGGGTGCATTCTACTTCTAACTGCAGTTTGCAATTGGGTAAATAAAGTCATCAGTTGTTCATCTGTATGAAATCGTAACTGAGCATTTTCAGTTAACTATGTGGAATGAACCACATATGAAGAATCAGAAATCACATTAATAGGCATATCAAAAGCAGTCAATATCTCAATTACAGCTACAAACTCTGCTTTTTGAGTTGAAGTATAGGGCATCTGGAAAACTTTACCTTTTGAGCCAAAATAAGAAGCTTTACCATTACTAGACCCATCTGGAAAAACATTCTCAGCACCTTCAATTGGTTTAAATTTAGTTATTTTGGGGAGAATCCAATTAGTTAATTTCAAAAACTGAAAGAGCTTCATTTTAGGAAAATGATTATCAAGAATACCCACAAAGTCAGCTAAATGGGTTTGCCAAGTAAGACTATTTATAAAAGCTTGCTGTATTTGTGCCTTCGTGAGAGGGACAATAATTTTTCCAGAATCATATCCATGTAATTTAACAATCCGAGTTCTCCCAATTCCTATCATGGTAGCAATTTGATCTAAATAAGGAGTTAGAATCTATGAATTAGTATGTGGAAGAAAGCACCACTCTACTGAGTCCTGTTCTTAGACAATAACACTCGTAGGTGAATGCTGACTTGAAAAAATTAGCAAATCTAGAGTCTTCTCTGGATCTATTCTATTTATTTGAGCTTTATGGACTTGCTTCTCAATTAGTTGTAACTCTGCCTCAGCCTCCTTTGTTAATTGCCGAGGGCTAGTGAGATTAGGATTTCCTCTAGGGATAGAAAACAGATTATTTCTGGCATAGGTAGGAATGCCTAGAGCAGGTCGTATCCAATTAACGTCCCCTAGTAATTTTTGAAAGTCATTTAATGTTTTTAATGTTTCCCTATGTATGGTTACTTTCTGTGGAAAAATGGTAGTGTCATTTACTAAGGTCTCCAAGTAGGAGTAAGGAGTAGTAGTCTGAATTTTGTCAAGAACTATAATTAAACCAGCGTGAGAAATCTAATTTTGCAAGTGATCATAACATTGGAGTAATATTCCTCGAGTAGGGGGAGTACAAAGTATATTGTCCATATATTGAATAATGTAACAAAATTTTTTGTGAGTAGGTTCAATTGCTTGCTTCACATACCTCTGGCAAATTGTTGGACTATTTAACATGCCTTGTGGCAACACTTTCCAGTGATAACACTTAGCAGGCTGCAGGTTGTTTACTGTAGGAATTGTAAATGCAAACCATCCGTAGTCTTGCTCAGCTAACGGGATAGTAAAGAAACAGTCTTTTAAATCTATGACTATTAAAGGCCTTTTTTTTTTTTTTGGGAATTATAGTAGGAGAAGGTAGTCCTGGCTGCAATGCTCCCATAGGTTGTATAACTGAATTGATGGCTCTTAAGTCAGTTAGCATTCTCCATTTACCTGATTTTTTCTTAATTAGGAAAACTGGAGAATTCCAAGGGGAAAATGTTGGAGCTATGTGCCCATTTTCTAATTGTTCAGTAACTAATTTCTCTAAAGCCTCCAGTTTCTCTTTATTTAATGGCCTTTGTTCTATCCAAATTGGCTTATCTGTTAACCATTTAAAAGACATCGGTTCTGGAGACTTAACAACAGACGCCATCAAAAATGATATCCTAATCTTTGGCGGGAACTTTGTCTTTCCACTTGAAGCTGTTTTTTCGAACCTTGCAAATTTTTGTCTAGTCCCATACCAGGGACATACCCCATTTCATGCATCATATGTTGGTTTTGAGGGCTTTATAATTGTTCTGGAATTAGAACTTGTGCTCCCCATTGTTGTAATAAATCTCTTGCCCATAAATGTATAGGCACAGAAGTTATAATTGGTTGAATAGTCCCAGGTTGTCCATCGGGCCCTTCGCAATGCAAAATATAACCACTTTGATATACTTCAGGGGCTTTACCAACTCCAACTATGTTAAATTGAGTGGGTTGAATTGGCCGCGTGGACAGCCAGTGCTGTAGAGAAATGATTGAAATGTGTGCTCTTGTATCTACTAAACCTTTAAATTTCTTTCCCTGAATAGTTATTTCACAGGTAGGACGTTTATCAGCAATTTGATTTACCCAGTAAGCTGCTTTGCCTTGTTTATTTGTGCTTCCAAATCCTCCTGTTCCTTTAATTTCAATTTTTCCCACTCCCACATATGGCACAATCAGGAGGTGTGCTATACACTCTTATGGCTCTGCTTTCTAGGGAACAGAAGTAGATGTAACAATTTGAAGTTCCCCATTGTAATCTGAATCAATGACTCCCATATGTATTTGTACCCCTTTTAAACTTAAACTAGACCTTCCTAAAAGTAATCCTATGGTCCCTGCTGGCAAGGGTCCACAGACTCCTGTTGGGACCTTTTGCAGGGTTTCCCCAGGCAGAAGGCTCACAGCTTTTGTGCAGCATAAATCTACTGTGGCACTACCGGCTGTGGCGGGGGACAGACTTTGTACAGGTGTGAGGGAATGGCCTGAGTTGGAAATGCCCCAGTTTAGAATGGGGCCCAGGATGGGCCCCTCATGGCGTTTCTCAAAATCGAGTTCCCTTCTTTATCAAACTTAGAGTTACGTTGATTAACCCAATGTTTTCCATTTTTACATTTTGGACATATTTCAGGATCAGCAATTTTCTTTTCTCCCCTATCTGGCGGCCTGACCCACTGATTTTTTCTACATTCTTTTTTAGTATGAATAGCTCTTTAAATTATTTGAGTAATTTAAAAGGAAAAGGCTCAAATGTAGCTATAATATTTCCCTGTTGATCCAGGGGGTGTATTCTAACAGGGAACTGCCAAGCCTCTAAATCACCCTCTCGTCTAGCTTGCTGAATTCCTGCCTGAATAGAACTAAGAGCAGTTACTCAAGGTGCTGCTCGAACAGTCACTGGGGCAACTACTTTTCACCCAGTGTCCTCCAGAAAAGAAAGATCTGGAGGGTGTTTTTCTTCAAAATAATAATGAGGGGGTGCAGAACGGTAGGGATGAACCTCTCCCTCCTTTGCCGCTTTAGCTTTAGCTGGCAAATAAACATGCTCTGTAACCTCTTCTGTTATTTTGCTATACTCTCCTTCCTCCTCATTATCAGTGTGAAAAAGTTACAAGGTGGAACAAACCACAGCCCACACTTGTCCCATTGTTACCCTGACGCTTCTGAGCTCCCCTTCTTACTCACCATGGGGATTGCTTTAAGAGTACTCGGGTGTCCTCCAGCTAGTTCCACATTCTCCAGCCATCGCTCCGGTGACCCTTTGACCTGGATTTGAGCCCCCACAAATGGGCACCACTTGCCACGACCTGCTCGGTTGGGGAGACCCTAACCTAGCAGTGCTAGAGGAATTAAAGACACACACACAGAAATATAGAGGTGTGTAGTGGGAAATAAGGGGTCTCGCAGTCCTCAGAGCTGAGAGCCCCGAACAGAGATTTACCCACATATTTATTAACGGTAAGCCAGTCATTAGCATTGTTTCTATAGATATTAAATTAACCAAAAACATCCCTTATGGGAAACAAAGGGATGGGCCAAATTAAAAGAAAGGGTTGGGCTAGTTATCTGCAGCAGGAGCATGTCCTTAAGGCACAGATCACTCATGGTATTGTTTGTGGCTTAAGAATACCTTTAAGCAGGCCGGGCGCGGTGGCTCAAGCCTGTAATCCCAGCACTTTGGGAGGCCGAGACGGGCGGATCACGAGGTCAGGAGATCGAGACCATCCTGGTTAATATGGTGAAACCCCATCTCTACTAAAAAGTACAAAAAAAAAAACTAGCCGGGCGTGGTGACGGGCGCCTGTAGTCCCAGCTACTTGGGAGGCTGAGGCAGGAGAATGGCGTGAACCCGGGAGGCAGAGCTTGTAGTGAGCTGAGATCTGGCCACTGCACTCCAGCCTGGGCGATAGAGCGAAACTCCGTCTCAAAAAAAAAAAAAAAAGAATACGTTTAAGCAGTTTTCCGCCCTGGGTGGGCCAAATGTTCCTTGCCTCATTCCCGTAAACCCACAACCTTCCAGCGTGGGTGTTAGGGCCATCATGAACATGTCACAGTGCTGCAGAGATTTTGTTTATGACCAGTTTTGGGGCCAGTTTTTGGCCAGATTTTGGGGGGCTTGCTCCCAACACATATTAACAAAGTTTACAGAAGGAAATGAACTATACAAAAATAAGAAACACTAGCACATAACTAGTTCTAAACCTATGCACTTTTACAGATGTTATTCACTAAATCAAGGCACTTACATAGGTAGTATAAATATTGGTAAACTCCTTGTAATTAGAGAAAGACAGAAAGAAAGCTCCAAAGTATTAGGAGGAAACTAAAATTTTAGAATATAAAGTTCATGCCAGGGAGGTAAGAATATTGCAATATTAGAAAATTAACAAAATAACATTAAGGTTGAAACATATTTCCAGTATGTCACCATTTTTAACTTATACAATTAGTAATTTTATGTTGCTTATATTATGATATTAGAATATCAGAGAAAAAGTAATACAAGTTATTTTTGTTAGGTGACAAAAAGGCATCTGAAAAATCAATAATCAATAATCAGTATTTTTATACTTTTTTCTGAGATATAAATATTCCATTGTATAAATATGGCACAATTTATTTATCTGTTCTCATGGTGAAGCATAATGCTGTGTGTGTGTGTGTGTTGTTTTTTTTTTACTTTTTCCAATTATTAATATTGCTACTATAAGCAATTGAGTATAAGTCATTTTTTAGACTTAAATTTTTGTTTTTCTTGAGTAGATACCTAGGAGTAGATTTGCTGAGCTATAGAATAAGTTATTTTTAACTGCATAGGAAATTGTCAGTCTTTCAAACTGTTTGTACCATTTTAACTGCTACCGACTTTGTATGGGAGTCCATCACCCCACATCCTTGCCAATAATTAGTGCAATCATTTTTTTTTTTTTTTTTTTTTTTTAGCCATTCCAGTAGGTCTACAGTGGTAAAATTGTAATTTTTGTTTGCTTTTCTCTGATAATTAAGTGGTGTATATAACTTTTTCATGTGCTTGTCACACATTCTTTTGTGAAGTGTTGTTAATCTTTTGCTCACATTTATTGTTATTTTCAACATAAACTCTCACCCCTATCCAAAGTTTGTCCTGGTTTGTTACTCCTCTCTTTAGTTATAGAAGATACCATTTATGGCCGGGCGCGGTGGCTCACGCCTCTAATCCCAGCACTTTGGGAGGCCGAGGCGGGTGGATCACAAGGTCAGGAGATCGAGACCATGGTGAAACCCCGTCTCTACTAAAAATAGAAAAAATTAGCCGGGCGCAGTGGCGGGCGCCTGTAGTCCCAGCTACTCGGGAGGCTGAGGCAGGAGAATGGCGTGAACCCGGGAGGCGGAGCTTGCAGTGAGCCGAGATTGCGCCACTGCACTCCAGCCTGGGTGACAGAGCAAGACTCCGTCTCAAAAAAAAAAAAAAAAAAAAAAAAAAAGAAGATACCATTTATGCAAAGTTCTTGCTTTCTTTGCACCAGGACTCAGAATTTACCACTTAACACTGGAAGGCACATCTGTTCCTTAAATGAATTATGTAAACTTCACTGACTACAAATGAAGGGTCTTCTTGTATTTTTCTATTTATAAATGCTTGAATTTTTAAATATAACCATCTGTATAAGAAGCATGCATGCTAATTATATTTTGATATATACTTAAATCTCAAAACAGAGCAAGTTGCCATAACTGTCTCCTTAGTATGGCATGCTAAGCCAATAAACACTATTAAAATTGTACAGTTCACATATTTGTTTTTGATAATAGAGTTCACTGTACAAACCAAGAAGCCAACTTCATATTAAATCATTGTCCATTCCTTGCATTTTTTAAATAACAACTAATTTCTGATCTAGGTCAATAGTTCTATCATATATCTTACTTTATCCTGCAGCTTTTGTCTTATCAAAAAAATTGCTTTCATGAGATGATTACAATAAACTACACACAAATATAGATAGTTAATAACTGTTTTAATAGCACTAGACTGAATGAAAGCAATATACTTTTCAGAGGTCATTTTATACTACATGTTTTCATAAGACAAAGGAACTGTGCATAATTTATATGACTGCCTAAGCTAAGTATTTACATCCCATATACTCTTGTATGACTGCCTAAGCTAAGTATTTACATCCCATATACTCTTGTGTTTTTTAACATCTGATATGCAAGTACGTATTTATCAAATATTAGGACTGAGAACCCATATTATGTGCGCATTTGTGCTTCCATGTTTGTTTTTGTGTTTTTACACATGCTATTCTGATATATTGAATGATATCACATTTTACTATATTGTATTTGAATGATAAGTTAACCACTCAAATTTTTATTTTTATTTCTTGGAGTAGTGTCTAGCAGGAAATATGTTCACCCTATAGCTATGTAGGGTAGATATTACCCATTAAAGGAGAAGACAAGATTTGGAAAGATCAATTGTTTGCCTGGAGTCACAACTAATTCAGAATTTAAACCATCTGTCTATTAAGTCCACAACATTTAGACAATATTAGTGCTGTCAATATTAATCAAATGCATTAATTGAAGTTATGTGTCAACACCAATGAGGTCTAAATTAGTTTGTTAAAGTTATGCTAAAATATATATAGAAAACAATTACAAATCTTGGAGTTCCATTTCAATTTGAACAATGGTCCTTAAATACTCTTTCATGATTTTTCCCCAATCAAAACTGTTAATGATAGAAAAAAAAAATAACTTTCCCATTATTTTAGTTGCAGAATTCTCTAATTCAAGGTAATATACTACATTGGCATTCATTTTATTTTCTTAAAATCATTTTGTATATATCAGCCAGATGAATTTAAAGCTTGTTGATGCCCCATAAAGAATGAATGAAATTACGACAGAAAAGGGAAAAAGGGGGCACTTTGTGAGTGAGACAAAGTCAGTGATAGAGTTGTTTGTTCTAGAAAGACAACGAGAGTGGAAAAGAACAAACAGTGACAGTTTCTGAAGGTGTCAGGTTAAAAACAAAATCTTTTTTTTTTTTTTTTTAAGATGGAGTTTCTCTCTTGTTGCCCAGGCTGGAGTGCAATGGCACGATCTCGGCTCACTGCAACCTCCGCCTCCTGGGTTCAAGCGATTCTCCTGCTTCAGCCTCCTGAGTAGCTGGGATTACAGGCATGTGCCACCACGCCCAGCTAATTTTGTGTTTTTAGTAGAGACGGGGTTTCTCCATGTTGGTCAGGCTGGTCTCGAACTCCCACCTCAGGTGATCTGCCTGCCTCAACCTCCGAAAGTGCTGGGTGTGAGACACTGTACCCAGCCAACAACAAAATCTTAACAAACATTCCCATTATAACATGAACAGAACTTAAGAATCAAAGAGCAGCAATTAGTAAACAGGGGGCAGCCTGCCTAGATATGCTCTATTTGCCCCATGAGATGCACTGTCTACACTTCTCCCTACCTCCCAACCTCATCTTGTACCCGAACAGATTCTCGCTGCCTATCACTACCTGAGCAGGAGGCTGATGCTATAGAATTACATCCACAGGCTTCCTTAACTGCTGACTTCCATTTAAGCGTGTCCAGTGGGAGGCATTACGGTATATCGGGTCGTGAGAGGAGAGTGACGTCAGGGTTTGTACTCCTCCCACCATCTTTTTGCTAGATCTCCACAGGTTGACCAAACAAAGATTCTCTGGTGTTCATCTGTCTCCTAGATCATCAGTTGCTTACTCCTTCATTACCAACCATAGCCAGTCTACTTTGTGGAGGCCCCTGGGGTTTTACCAGATAAATGTGACTAGTCACAGGACCAGACTCTGACTTGTCCACTACATCTGGTATCAGAAAAACACCACACCAGGGAATATGGAGCCTGACTTCCAGAGCAGCTACTGAAGGAATTAGGCAATTGAACCTGTAATAATGAGAGTTAATTTCCCATGTGGAGAAACTTGCGAGGCAGTTAAATGAAGGATACATTTCTGTTCCCTTTCTCCCTTGGATGGACTGTTTCAAGGCATGGTTGCTAGTTTTAGTAAGTCAAGAGAATTCCTCCAAGACCGAGAAATCGTACTGAATAATTATTCCTGTTGATTGGCTCATTGTGACAGAGTGACAAAGTAAAATATCAATTTGCATTCCTTTCCACTCTCAGAACTTCACATCCATTTTTAATCTGTCTCTGCTTTTATAAGGTTGCACACCCCGGGTAAAGAGTTGACATTTAATCCTTGCCTGAGTTTCTGTTTATTAAGGAATGTAAGCTAATATATTAAAAATATATATATTATATATATGTTTTATACATTTTATGTAATTGTATACTATATATTTATGTAAATATATGTAATATATATCTTACATATATAAAATATATATAGAGAGAAATTAGGTATATATCCTACTTTCACTCATAGTTTTCAAATTTTATTTTTGTTATTGTTTAATCTTTGTAACTTTGAGGAGTATATAACTCTAAAAAAATTTTCAACACCCACACTATCTCTTACTTTTCTCTACTTTGTAAGGTGACCCTTCCCTTGGACTCTTCTAACTTCCCCTCCCAAATTCTGTCAACTGAACTTTTATTTTTTGCATTGTGAATGCTAATGATATGTCATTTCTGAAACCATAATTTTAAATTTTATGTGTATTTTCTGCAGTTCATTTATGAAATTTAATATCCATAAGTATTGCTTATATTTTGGTGGATATGCAAATACTGTACTTTGCAGAACCAGGAATATTAGTTATTACTTTTTTTCTTATATCACTTATCTGGGATTTTAATTGCTTTATATTTCCTAGTAGTACTGGAAATATACACATAAACACACATATGTGTGTGAATATATCTATATATTATGCGTTGCTACAGTTTCCCTTATAAATAAATATTTTGCTCACAACACTCTTCCAGGCTTTTGCATCCTCCTACATGAAATTAAATGAGGTAACATCTAGGTCTGTTGCACAGTGGCATCCTAGAACTTGATTCCTTGCCCTCGTCAGTTAGTTATCTTGTTTACTGGAATTGACCAAATTTACCATTCACTCCTGTTATAGGCTCTTAGGAATGTAGAAATACATGAGAATTTCATCAATCTAATAACCACTCTGAAAACAATTTGGCTG
Source organism: Theropithecus gelada (assembly GCF_003255815.1). Taxonomy (NCBI): domain Eukaryota; kingdom Metazoa; phylum Chordata; class Mammalia; order Primates; family Cercopithecidae; genus Theropithecus; species Theropithecus gelada. Next base: position 101,327,438 of record NC_037668.1, read on the forward strand.
TTTTGTAAAAATTTAAACATACACCTACCATATAATTCAGCATTCTCCTAAGTGTTTCCTCAAGAAATGAGGTATGTTCATAAAAGGACTTGCACATGAATGTTTATAGCAGCTTTTGCATAATAGCCCCAAACTGAAAACAACTCAAATGTCCAACAGTTAGACATACAAACAGTGGCATAGCCATAAAAGAGAATACTACTAAATAATAAAAACAAAGTGAACTGTTTATACAAGGCATAACATGAAAGAATATCAAAATAATTATGCTGAATAAAATGTCAGCATTAATGATACTATAATAAATAAAATTAATTTATTAATAAATTTATCAATGTATTAATAATGCTGCAATCAATGCAAAGCAAAAAAGCACAATAAATGCTTCCACTTATTAAAAGAAAACACAGGAATGCAAATATGTAGTGACAGTAACATCCATGATTGCCTAGAAATGGAGGCAAGGATGGAAAAATATGGAGAAGGGAGTGAGGTAAGGTTGCAAAGGGGTATGAAGAAACTTTTCAGTTTTATTGCTCCTAATGTGAAGTAGTCAATGTGGATCCCTTGGGTTACATAAAACTGTTTGAGATAGTGGAAGCCAAATTTTAAATCCCTTGAAATTGTTTTAGGCCAGCACTGAAATGTCAAAATATAAAATTTAACCCACAAATTGAGCTAAGAAATGCAGCAATTGGATACTACAATAATGATAATAATAAAACTCTGTATTTCAGGCATTGTGTTAATAACTTAGTATATACTGTCCCATGTAATCATCTCATAAAATAGGCCTATGAGGTAGGTATTTATAATTTAATGAGGAAGAAACTTGAGTTTTGAGAAATTACATAGTTCAAGTATTATATTTACATCAGTACATTACAAAAGGCCTTATTTTGTGTGATTCTAATAAATGTGAATAGTAATTATTGAGCTACATTACTCATGTGCATTTACTATGATATGATTTTTTGCAAGGATATTTTAAGAGCTATATAAAATAGATGGATTTTTATCTAGGTTGTTTCTACAAAGATTTGCAAGCAGTGAGAATCAGTGCAAATCTCCTTTTAATTATCAATAGACATAAATATATGACTGATTGAACAATGAAGTCACCTTCATCCAGATCTCCATTCTCTTGGTTTTGAAAATACTCATCCAGTATAGTGCTGCATGATATTTCATTTAATTAAATTTAGGCTTTTTTAAAAAAAATGTTTATAGGTATCTTGTTCATCTTCTATCACAGTTGGAAGACTGGAGTATTTCTCCTAGAAATACTTCATGTGTATGTCATGGAACTCTAATGACCACATATATTTAAATCCATCTGATATATATCTTTTCAATCTTATGAGTTAATTTATTTTAGCTGAACTCTAGTTCATAACAGTAAAATGATTATTGGCTTGCAAGATACATGTGTAGATACAAATAGAATGAGATAAATTACAATATAAAAAATAAAACTAGTTCATTTGCAATGCCAAATCAATAGCGTGCTATTTTATTACATAATATGGTAACAGAATTGTTTTGACTCAATAATTTATCTCAAAAGGAATATTCAACTTGTTTTAGAGAACACAGTTCGAAGAACAGTTAAAAGATAAAAGGTTAATGGAATCTGGCTGAGAAGAAAACAGAACATTTCTTTTCTTAGAAGAAAAGAACTCTTGCCCAATTTTTGTACTTTTTTAATTAATGAGCTACGGAAATAAGTCAGGAAACTATTTCTAGAATCCAGGAAATTAAAAATATAATTAAAAGTACATATTATCATGCTGTAGAAAGATATTGTATCTGTCATCAAAAAGTGATTCTTTCAATTTTCTACTTATCTATATACAATCAAATAAACTTGAGGAACTGAGGCATAACAGATCTCAGAAGAGAAATGCATTTTGAGATTTCTGTAGCCCATGATACACATCTGCCCACATGCACACACCTAGGTGCACAAACATATATGCACAAACCTAATTATATATGTTTTGGTGAAGGTATGGGAAAAAAAAAAAATTTGCCATTAGAATTGTAAGGAATTTTTATGTTCTTTTTAAAAATTTGGCCAGAAATGAGGAGAAATTGTATACAACATCAAATTTAATAGTAGCTATAGTAAAAATATATATCCTTCAACAAAACCTCATGTATAAAAATAAAATGTAGAATTTTCCAGCTAACATTTTCCCTTTAATGGCTTTGTTTCCAAATTTTGATTCCTTTCTTACTTAATTCAGATACCCATTGTATCTCTAACCTGTGCTTCTCAATTTATGAAGTCTTTCTGACTCTTCTCCTTACAAAAGTAACCACTACTTTTGTGGCCTACTGTTTTTAACACTACTGCTTTTAAGTGTAGTGGTCTGATCTGATACCTTTGTTTCTTTTTTTGAGATGGAGTCTCACTCTGTCGCCCAGGCCAGAGTGCAGTGGCAAAATCTTGGCTCACCGCAACCTCCACTTCCCTAGTTCAAGTGATTTTCCTACTTCAACCTCACAAGTAGCTGGGATTACAGGTGAGCACCATCACGCCTGCTAAATTTTGTGTTTTTAGTAGAGACAGGTCTCACCATGTTGGCCAAGCTGGTCTCAAACTCCCGACCTCAAATGATCCACCCGCCTCAGCCTCCCAGAGTGCTGGGATTACAAGTGTGAGCCCCCGCATCTGGCCACCTGACAGTTTTTAAAAATGCAGAAATGTTAGTCCAACTAAAACCATTCCAATCGTCCTATACTGATATTGTTTCTTTTCAATAAACATAGAAATTGGCCCTCCTGGTTTTAAAACTTGAGAAAATTACAACTATCTTACCTGAGTTCCTTTTTCAGGAAACCAACCATCAGGCCTCTCAAATGATATCAAGGAACTGAAATTTACTGGATCACTGCATCTGAACAATGGAGCAAATGGGGCACCATATCCCTCAACCATTTTGATTGGCTAACTGAGCACCTGCTTCCTGTTGGTGAACTTATCTTCCTCATTTCTTCCTAATTCCTGTTTGCCCACACATGGTCACATTTCTTACCTGCTAGATAAAACTATAGCTTTAGTCCATCAGAGAGATGGATTTGAGACTGATAGCCTACCTTTTTGGCTGCAGTGCCCAAAGAGTACCTTTTTCCTTGGCAATACTCTTTGTCTCAGTGACTGGCTTTTTATACTGTTAGTAGCAGGATATAGACAAAAACCTTGGAGTTTTAATAACAAGACTTCAGGTCTGTTGATAAAGAATATGTATTTTGTTGGACTTCTTGAATGATTCTTAGACATATTAAAGTCTGAGAACCATTGTTTTAATCTACAAACATTTAATTTTCTCTTTCTTTACCTTTACATGTTTGCTTAAATGTTTTTCTCTCCTATGTAAAGAATAAGTCCCTTTACCTGTAGAAGGAATACTGAAATAATTGATCACCACTGCTTATTGCTTTATTTGCACATAGTAAGATTTAAGAAATCCTTACGGAATGTATACAATGTACTAGTTACCTTTGCTGGACAAGACTCATTGTTAAATGTTCTCATTAAAATAACTTTTTTAAAAAAATTTATTTATTTATATGTCCCTTAGGAGTACAAACTCATTCCTCTGAAATGCTTTCACTGGTCTGTGACTCTATAGAAACTCAAGCAGATTATAAGGACACTTAATCCAAAAGTAATAGTGATTGCATTTGTGACAGCATGGGCTCAATAACAAACAAAGAGGTCGTTTCCAGTAGCACTGTAATGTTATGGGAAGGCAACTTATAATTTTAAATTCATGCTCACCCACTAATTATCTTTATGACCTTAGAAACTTTATTTATTATTTGAGCACATTAAGCCTCTCCTTTTCATTTTTACAGGTGTAAGATAGGAATAGAAAAAGCAATATCAAATAATAGTGTAAAAATTGCATCCAAAGTAGTGGTGAAGAATGCTGGTCTCAGTGGTAGTGAGTTTTCAAAAGCCAGAATAATGAACTCAAGCCCTTCAGAGGGAACTCAATCAGAGCAGAGTGGTTCTCATTCTTCATCTCTGTTTTCGCTCAGGATGTACAAAATGCAGCTTGGAAATTGAACTGTATGAAAATTAAGAAGAAAGCAACAAGCATACCTAGCACCCAGAGATTGGTTTCTAATATCATTCTCCAATAAAAGAAAAAAGCACTCCTAAAAGAAATGACTACTTCTATTACTAGAGAAGAAAATATCCAAGATGAGCCCAGAGCATCTTGGAGTACTAGAAGGTAAGGTTCTGCTAAAATCAATCAATCAATCAATCAATCAATCAATAAATCTGAACCAAACCAAGACCAAAGCCAAAACAAACAATAAAACTTACTACATTGATAGAGGTATGTCACAGATGCACAAGAAGCAATGGAAAGAGCTAGTAATGGCCAAATTTAGAATAATTGGAGCAACAAAATAGTGGTGGGGGATAATAACTTAAAGTATCTAATGAATATTCCTGAATCAACACTGATATAAGTGATGGAAGAAATAAATAAATAGAGAAGAAGACATAAATCTCCAATGCAGAAGAATTTCAAATAATTTATATAGATACTCTACTTTGCAGGAGGCAGAGCATAGCTCCTTACACCCTCAGTGTGACCTGCACATAGTGACTTTCTTTCAATGTGGAATGCAGGGAGAAGAGGAAATTTACAGTGGAGAAACCTGACAAACACTACCTAAACCAGGTGATAGAGGTCAAAATGAACAGTACAATGACATGTATATAGCATATAGCCTTTATATGATGAAAATGGCATTTTATTTCTCTGGTATTCCTTCCCAAAACCCATCATCTCAATCTAATAATGAATGACGTTAGATAAATCCCAATAGAGATAATCTACAAAATATCTGAGGAATACTCCTCAAACTATTAAGTTTGTCAAAAACAGGGAAAGTTCAAGAAGCTGCCACAACTGAGAGTAACCTAAGGATACACAGATGACTAAGTGTAGGGTGGCATTTTCAATGGGATACTAGAATTTTAAAACATGACATTAGGTTAAAAACTGAATATATCTGAAACAAGTATAGATTAACTTCATTTTGCAATAATACATTAATATTACTTCATTGTCATCATAAATGTACCATATTAATATCAGATGTTAATAATTAGGTACAGAGTATATGAGAACTGTCTTTATTATCTTCACCTTTTTCTATAAATTTGAAACTGTTCTATGATAGACATTTCGATTTTAAAAAGGTAGAAGATAAAGTTCCATTTTTATTTCCACTTCTTAGCCATCAAATGATTTGGATATTCACTTATTATCTATGCTTCATTTGCCTCATATACATTTAAGTGAAAAATAAGAGCTTGGTTTTCTAATTCATTAAATTGTTATGGGGTTCAAAGGAAACAAACCATGATAAAATATTTAGTAATCTTCAAGGTGGTATTACTAATACTATGTCACATAATTGATGTGCTGAAGACTTTTTTAAGTAAGTGAGTTTCGGCTTTAGTCATTTGTTAATACAAAAGAGGAATGTCCAAATTACAAAATGGTCCTGGAGAAATGAAAACAATGCCTATTCTTGAGGAGTTCTGAGAAGATAACAGGAAATAATGCAAAGGAATAAGGCTTGAAACCCGGAGTGTTCACTGGTTCACGTGTCTAAATTTTATTTCTTTAGGATTTCATCTCCGTAGTTAGGTTGCAAATCTCTACAGGAGGAGAGCTATATTTACATTTGAATGTGTTTACACATATTCCCCAAAAGATTGAATGTTTCCTAACTTTGTGAACTATTCTTAATAGATATTTATAATATACATGAATGCATTCAACCCCCCAGCGTAAAAGGGCAAGTCTGACACAGATGTCAACTAAGATGCTGAATCTAGGTTTAGCAAAACATACTGAGAAGCTAAGTAGGTGGCTACTAAGACTTGTAGCATATCTTTTCCCTTATCAACAATTTTTAAAATAAATTGGTTGGGGAACATGGCTTATGCCTGTAATCCTAGTACTTTGGGAGGCTGAGGCAGGCAGATCGCTTTAGTCCAGGAGTCTGAGACAAGCCTGGGCAACACTGTGAGACTCTGTCTCTAAAAAACATATTAAAAAAATAGCCAGACATTGGGACGTGGGCCTGTAGTCCCAGCTACTTGGGGGCTGAGCTTGGAGGATCATTTGAGCCCCAATTGACATGGGTGATACATGCTTGAGTGACTGAGGAAGACCCTGTCTCAAAAAACAATAAATTTATTCTAAAAAGTATACTTTAAGAAAATTTCAACTAGATTGGTTTTAGAAGCAGATTTTCTAAAATCAAAGTAAGAAAAGAATAGTGTGTTTATAATTGTAATGTGCCCCATATATGTGGGAAAATGCTCTTGAAATATACCCATACCGATAACCTTTATGGAATCACACTGAGCAGGAATTATTCCTACAATTGTCCCTTCCCTTGGGTCATTTAAATGGTTTAAATTCCATTTAGATATTAGTTGTAGAGAATCACCATAATTACCTAAGATAAATGCCTCATCTACTTTCAAATCTTCATTAAAATTAGCTTTTTTTTCTTCTTTTGGTGCCCAATACCAAAGCTATTAGAGTTAAGAGTCTGTCAGCATTTCCATTTACAAACTCTGTTTTTTTTGGGGTTCATTATCTTTTCTGTTTTGAATTACATTAGCCTGAAAATTAGCTGTCAGCATGAATATGTATTATATTAGCCAAACTCCATGTACACATCAGTTTGGCAATATAGAAGGCAGAGATCAGTAACCTCTTTCCTCCTTCTTCATAAAATTCTAAAGGTGTGTTGACTGCTTCATTATCTCATGGCCAGGCACAGACAAAGCCTTTTAATCATGAACTTTCTCCGAGAATTGGTCCTAAATCTGACCTAATACTTTTGATATTTAAAAATTTATGAAGAAAAATTGAATATGTGTTGTACTTGCTTTTCAATATATAATTCCTTTTTAAGCTTCTGAACCAAATTACAGTCTCATATAATAAGAGATCTAAGAGAGGTACACACGGAAAGAAAAAAAATGAGGGATCTGTGATTTGTGCTATTTCAACTAAAGAATAAAAGCAAAGTAAATCACAGTGAGTGCTGTTTCGTTCATTTTGTTAGAGACATTTCTTCACTTTCAACTGGGCAATGACAGGAGGTGATGTAGCAATCACAACAGAAGTAGCAGCTGCAGGGCATGTGAAATGGTAAAAAAAAAAAAAAAAAAAAAAAAAGCGTCTGGAATCTGGGCCACATGATGTACCCTTTCTGTCCAGAGTAAAAGCTACAAAGGCAATTCTATATTCCTTGTTCTCTCAATGTTTCTTTCACAAATACACTCCTAGTTTACTTAATTTGTTACCACCTGTTTCAACATCAAACATCTTTCAATTATCATTCAGTGTTTATCAGAAAACAGACCTGATATCACATTTTGTTTTCTTTTAACATGGAGTTGGGAGAGAGGAAAAGATAAGGTAGCAGTGAAAGAACCAGCCCTTGCACTATATTAAAATAGAATGTGGTGTCACACATGGTCTGTCAGAAATAAATAATTAAATCTGCCCCTGATCACTAAGGCTACAGGCAAGTGACACTAATATGAGAGAAAAATATTGTCTCAGAGGAAATGTTTGAATGATAAACTTATCATCTGACCTATTTGTAAGGCAATTGAAAATTAAAGTGAAAATTAATAAAGGGAAGACAAGAGTATTGTAATTATTTTGACTATAAAGTATGATTTTATGTCTAGTTCAGGCCTAAAGGTACACAGTGGGTAATGTCTACAGAAAGGAGGAAATATGAAAAGTTCTATTTATGAACCACACACAGAAACACTCATTAATTTTAAAATATTTTTACCCAACATAGAAGCCATGGACTGGTTAAAATAAAACTAAAAAAATAAAATAAAGTACTTTTGTGACACGGCAAAGCATTAGAAATTGTCTGAATTTATAACTGAAGAAACACCACATGCAAATTTTAATTTCTTATTAAAATAGGGGATCATATTCTGTCACTTAAATTATTAACCTTCCCAATAGAACTGTGATTCTTGCATAATGGTTCTTACCTAATGTTGGATATTAACTAGTGCTTATCATTAGGAATATCTGATCCATGATGAACTCTGAGATCTTCATTATTATAATTTCCTCTTCAGCATTTGACAGTTACACTTACAAGATAATCCAAACAATTTGAAATAGACTTTCCATCTTTCCTATATTTCAAGTGAACAGATTGAAGTTGCCAAATAGCTCAAGCTAATGTACACATTTATCCAGCCATCAATTCAAATGATGGTTCCTGTGGATCTATACTCCCAAGACTGTTCTCTCAGGACCCTGCATAAAAAGATGGAGAAGATACAATGGCTTTCCTTAAGCAACAGTAAAGGATAAAAATATAAAGAATTAATTATAGCACAGCTCTTTTAAATACAATTTTACGGATGCACAGAAGTCAAATGTAGTTTGGTATATCTCTCATAGAGAAGGTGATATGTTAACTGATAATTGAAGGCAAAAGGAAACATTCCTAAGCGATGCAACATGCACCTGATATAGAAGTAATAACACAAAACTAGTAAAGAGCAAAATAACAGCAAAGACTAAGAAAATGTTGTAGAATGAGAGGGACCACAACACATGGTATTCTCTTGATAGATATTTGCTGGATATATGAATGAATTTATGCTTAATAATAGTTAACAAAGCTAACATTCATTATACATGAAATGATGTGCATTTTAATGAGTGCTATACATATAGCAGCTCTATTACATTATGCTACTCCCATCTAACAGAGGAAGGAAAAGTAGGAATACGCAGTTTGAATAACCAATATTGCACAATGAGCGCGGGTGCCTGCAATCCCAGCTACTCGGGAGGCTGAGGCAGGAGAATCGCTTGAGCCCAGGAGGTGGAGGTTGCAGTGAGCTGGGATAGCACCACTGCACTCCAACCTGGGCGACAGAGGGAGACTCCACCTCAAAAAAACAAAAAAAAAGAAAAAAAGATGCTGGGCAGAGATTTGAATCTAGGCAGTCAATCTCTGAACAGTCTCCTTAATTTATATTTATGAATTTTTTCTTTATAAGAGATATTACTGTTAGATATTAGTATAAATATTTCTTAATCTATCTGTCCTCAATATAACAATAACCTGTTTTTGAGTTAAAGTTTTGTTAAGTATGGAAATTTTTTTGTAGTTTTGTTTCAACTTTTAAAAAGCTGAGTGTTCTATTATGATAATTGGACCATTTAGTCCATTTACATTTAAGGTTAATATTGTTATGTGTGAACTTGATCCTGTCATTATGATATTAACTGGTTATTTTGCTCGCTAGTTGATGCAGTTTCTTCCTAGCATCGATGGACTTTACATTTTGACACGTTTTTGCAATGGCTGGTACCTGTTGTTCCTTTCCATGTTTAGTGCTTCCTTCAGGATCTCTTTCAGGAGTCATAGGTCTTCTTTAAAATTTTCTGTAACATTTCAACAGAAATTATTCTTGTTTTTATGGGAGAAGTCCTAACACCCTCCTTGTGTTTGGCATGAAGAAGAGAAATGTACCCCAGGGATAAATTCCAGACTATTCTTTTCTATAAAAGCAGCTACTTTTTAATGAAACATTTTGTCAAATTATTGATAATATCTAAAAGCAATCAAAATAATCATATTTTAGTTAATCATAAAATACCCCATTCTTCTCTCCACTTATATCATACCATCTTCACTTCACTAAGTTTTGTTTTGTTTTTCTTTCTGAGACAAAGACTTACTCTGTCACCGAGGCTGGAGTGCAGTGGCACAATCACGGCTCACTGCAGCCTCCACCTCCTGGGCTCAGGTGATCCCCCCTCAACCTCACAAGTAGCTGGGACCACAGGGGTGCACCACTACACCTGGCTAATTTTTGTATATTTAGTAGAGACAGGTTTTCACCATATTGTCCAGGCTGGTCTCAAACTCCTGAGCTCCAGTGATCTGCATACCTTGGCCTCTCACAGTGTTAAGATTATAAGCATGAGCCACCACACTCAGTTATGTTGGAATTTATATGTGAATCTGTTGATCTTAATCAATGGTAAAAGTGAGAAAGCACCATTAATCTGTTAGAGTAGCTGTGCCAAAAAAAAAAAAATAGTACTATAATACTGAGTTGGTAGTTAACAAGGCCATAATCAAGCATTTGCATTTTCACTGAAAAACTTCAGTTCTGTTTTATGCAGTAGAAATTTTTCCTGGTATCACCAATTTTATTGTTGGTGTTCTATCATGATGTTTCCATTTCTGAAATAAGTTATTGAATTACACATTTATAAACAAGTGTCAGTACTTCTTTTATGAAAGTAATTAATTGTCTAATTCAAATTGAAAGAGATAATGGATACGATTTGGCTTTACTGAGGTTTTACTTAACCATTTTATATGTACCATTTCATTACATTCTTACAATAATGAAGTAGGTGTAGTGGTTAATTTTAGGTGTCGACTTTATTGGATTCAGGAATACGCAGGGAAATGGTAAAGCATTATTTGGAGTGTGTCTGTGAAGATGTTTCTAGAAGAGATTGGCATGTGAGCCGCAGAACTGAGCGGGGGAATATTTGCCCTCATTGAGGGCCGGCACCATCCAATTGGCTGGGGTCTCAGTTAAAACAAAAAAGCAGAGGAAAGGTGAATTATGTTCTGTCTCTCTTTGGAAGTGGGGACATCCATTTTCTCCCCTAGAACATCAGAACTCCAGACTCTTCAGCTTCTGGACTCCAGGATTTACACCAACAGTTTCCCAGGGTTATCAGGCTTATAGCCTGGGACTGAGAGTTATGTTTTAAGCTTCCCTGGTTCTGAGGCTTTCAGACTTAGATTGAGCCCCAATACCAAAAATCCAGGGTCTCCAGCTTACTAAAAACATATCTTGGGACATCTCAGATGCTATAATCACATGGGCTAATCCCCTTAATAAATATACCCTCATCGATATATATGAGAGACACCTAACTAATACAGTAGGTATTTTATCAGGGCTGAGATTAGGGTGAGATGAGAAAGATGAGTCATGTAAGTTCAGGGCAAATCTTATCTTTATGTAAAACTTTGATATTTTGTTCATCATCAATATTTTGCATTTTGATTTTTTAAAATCTTTTATTAGAATATTAGTTATGCAGATTAATTTGTTTGGGGTAACCCCTTAAGTTTTGCATACAGGTCAACCGTAGTTTCAGCCCTGTATTTTATCATCTACATTTTATAAATGCAGAAGGTGAGGATTAGATGTCTTAAAAGACTTGCCCAGGTTCATACAGCTAGGAAGTAACAGAACTGACCATGTTCTTAAGCATTAGGCTGCACTCATATTTGGGTTGCTGAGTGTACCTGATACTTTCTCCTCAAGGAAATATTGATGACTGGTTTTTGTTGTGCTTATTAGCAAACATAAAGAATACAATTAAGTTTAAAGAAAAAGAGTGAAAGAGGACAGCAAAGGTGAGGCAATTAGGAATGTAAAAATGCTGTGTTTTCCTTGGACGAGATTTAAAGAGGTTAGGAATATAACCTGGATATATGGTTCCAGGTCTAAGAACTTCTGGAAAAAAGGCAAGTTAAACTCTGCTGTCAAAAATTGTTTATTGGATTCAGTGGAGGAGAATGACTTATTTGGACCTAGGAGAATTATTTCGGATTTGTGGCAAATATGGAGATATTTACTGTGTTGTATCAGCCCATGGAGAGTTTTCCGTATTTCAATCATTTTTCAAAGCCCAATCCAAGTATGACAAACTTGATGCCTTTTTGGAAAACTCTCCTATTCCTTAACCAAATTATGGAACCTTATAAGAGTTACATGAGTATAACCCTTGAGTATACCTTGTAGTGTACTGTTTCCTAATTATTGTGCTTATCTCTTTCATAATGTCTACTGACAAAGAGTAAGGTATAGGTGGTATAAACTTTCTGCCCTCTAATATCATCAGCACATAATTTGGCTTTCATGAATGCTTGATGCCCAAACTTTAATACAAAGATTTAGCATTATATGATTGTAGATGAGGATAAGAGAAAACACAAGATAGTGAATTAAAAAAAAAATCCTTTCCAGCACCAGTCTCTACCCACTTAGTAAGGGTACATCCTCTCTGCAATTAATTTATGTAGAATTCTGTGCAACCATTCTCTTCACCATCTGTTTAAAAAAAAAAATGAACTTTCAGATTACATCTTTTTAATTTTTTTTTTTTTCACTTATTGCAGTAACACTACACCTCCTTTCTCTTCCTTGAATTTTTCCTGCTTTAATGTATTTGCATTGCTGGGCATTTGTGGAATACTTTTTCACTTAGAATTCATTTGGTCAACTTTTAATTTTGTATATTAACTTAGACGTCATCCAAACTGCAATTTTCTCCTGACCACCAAGTCTAAGTTACGGGTCCTCTTGTTTGATATCATAGCACCCTAAATATTCCCTATTCACAACAGATAAAACTGTGAAATAATTATATATTAACTCTCTGAACTAATTTATACATTAATTAAGAGCAGAGATGAAGACTATTTATATTTAGTATTTTATCCATAATACTTAACACACAATCTACTAGATAGTAGGCACTCAATATAAATTTATTGACCCATGCTGAATAGTCTGTAAATGGTTAGACAAATACATTGAGATGTCAAGGAAGAAGAAGAGATACAGATTTAGAAGTCACTAGCACATGGACTATGTGATCAAGTTTAGGAGATGTTTTTAAACATCTCATCATCTCTGCAATAAAAATAATGACAACTTAGAATAACTATATTTCCTAGGCTTCTAAGGCAGGTAGGTGTAACTGTATGATTAAGTAATTGCCAATGTTAGGTAAACTGAAGTTCCCCACATCAGTTTCTGGAAATCGGCCTTAAAAGATGGCTGAGGTATGCCCACTGCCCCTTCTTGTGCTTCCTCCTCTCTGAAATGTAAATGCACTAGTTGTGGCTGAAACAGCCATTGCAAACCATAAAGTGGCCTTGGAAATTAAAGCCATGCATTGCAGAATATAGAATAACTCTGTGGAACAGAACTACCATATCACTTAGGGACACCTGAGCTATAAGAAGCCTTATACGAAAAGGAAAGTCACGTTAATTTATTTAATCCAATATAATTTTGAGTGATACCTGACCCTAAACCAACATATAATTACTGACTCAGCAGAGTAGATGAGAGTTTATAATAAGAGTATGTTATTTAAGTTTCCTAATGGGTACAATGTATATTATTTGGGTAATGGATACCCTGAAAGTTCTGACTTTACCGCTATAGAATGTATGCATGTAATAAAATTGAACGTGTGCTCCATGAACTTAAACAAATAAAGAAATGAAGGAATAAATAATTGTGATCAATAATAAAACAAATACAAATGAAAAAAGCGTAATTCTGTAAAAATTGAAGAGATCTATCCAATGAAATCCCCAGGGAGTTATCAGCAGAAATAATTCCTTTCAGTTGCAGGTGAAAATCTTTCCTATATGTCTGCACAGTGGCTTTCCTTACTCCCACCATACTCCAAGATTTCCTGCATTGCAGCCCCATCGCACTGTTCATTAAGGATCTGTTACATTGTCTGCCATCATCACTAGACTGCAATATCCTTGAGAAAGGACATATTAATTGTACTTTTGAAACCATGAAATATCAGCTAAGCTGAAGGCTGCCAATACAGACTGAGCAGATTGATGAGTTCCGTAAAGTTCCTTACATCTTTTTCCAATGTAAGTGTCATTTAGATTAATCCAAAGTAAAATAGAAAAGAGAGATAAATTTTCAAATAACTTTCCCTCACGTTATCAAGGTAACCGAAACCAACCTGCTATGTATGGCACGAAACAACCAAATAACAACTCAATTTGTACATGATTTTATCATCCCAATGCCAATGTCATTCTTCCCATTTGCTATTGATTTTTCTGTGTCACCTTACACAATGTGTGAGCCCAGCAATTCCTTTTAGGGTATATCAATCTTATACATACCTTTTCCATTTAGAAATACAAGCAATGATAATGCACTAAAAGCATTACAATTCCCAAACAATTGATTCAGAAGGGGAGGAAGGGCTAAACAGCATTAGCATCTTTTAAATAAAATCAGTTTAGCACATTACAATGCTCAGAAATTTTTATTCTTATTCAAATAAAAATTTCTCAATATGTGCTATCTCCATTTGTAGAACAAATCAATATGGAGAGAAATGTATGATATCTATTCATATCTAGTATATATTTTAAATTTCAAGACATGTCAGTGTGAATATATTTTTTCTTTCCCTTTATAAATTATTTTAAAATGTGAAATCAATTTTGAACTATAAGCATCATACAAATGTCTTTGTACTGCCTAATAAATTATGCTGGTTGAATTTTTTTCTTAAATTATTTTTAATAAGTAAGAAATCTAAATGGAAATGAATCATATGCTTGTACCATTGCTGTCAAAATGAGTTTGCATAAAAAGAATATGTATTAATATTGCATAGAAAGACCTTTAGGACATAAAGAATGTGGTTATAGTATTCATGAAGAAAATAATTTTCTGAGTTAAATTTCAGGAGCAACATTATGCTCTTCATACTGCTACATTAAATACAGTTACATTAAAAATACCAAAATTAAAATGCTCATATTAAAATTTTGTATATCACATTTTGAATAATATACCAGTCTTTCACAGCCCCTTTGTCACCTCTTTCTCATTCTCTTTAAATGACTCAAATGCAGATTCAGGTCCCCTACGGTTTTCCTGGAAATTTTTCCAGCATTTTGTGTTTACCCTTTACTTTCATGTGGTACCATAATAATAAGCTAGACGAGATGTCAGGACATGTGAGATATCTTCCTTATTACCTTCTTGGGCCAATTTTCCCAAACTTTGAAAACATAAATTTTGTATAATGTAAAACCGCTTTCAGTGATATCATGCTATGAAAATTGTGATAAGACATTTGAAAAGTATATATTTAAGGTTTATTATTGACAAAGCAGACACATCTGAGTCGGCAAAATTTGGCAGTAAGTTCTATAATGTTATTGAAAAGTTTGACGGCAAAAGTACACGTTGTTTTGTCTTGTGGCCAAAAACTCTGTATCCAAGTTGTCACAGAGGATGGCAGAGTGAGAAGCTCCTGGAATAAGTACCTCCACCAAAACAACTACTAACGTGGCAAGAACTATTAAAATCAACTATTTTGTGACGTGAAGTCTAACATTTACAACATTCAGGAGAATACATGATGAAGAAAGAGGCAGATAATGTTCCATATATTTCAGTGTTTTTTTCATAGCCGCTGCCGTTTCCTGGCTTCTGAGTAGGAAGCTTCAGGAGACTCCTACTTTCATGGTGTAGCTTGCTGGTGCCAGGATGGGCAATAAGAACAGAGTCCTCCAAGCATTAGAGGTGTGTATTGTGACTTTCCCAGTTGGTCACTGAGACACTTGCCTAGAGGCTGACCATTATTTCAACCTCATTAAACTAAAGTATCTTACTAGGTAGCATCTGTCAAAGGAATTTAAAGAGACAGGGCACTTTTTTAAATAATTGGATTCAGGCACACAAGGAAATTCCTGTCAGGTTACCAGCTGTCATGGTGATAACAGAACAAAGATTTCAGTGACTACATAACAAGAAATACAGTTCATACAAAAAATAGTTTGGAAAGTCATTGAAGATATGGGCAGCTATAGCCATTAAAACAGAAAACAAGAATCCGTGAGAATCTGAGAGAATCCAATATCCAGAGATAAAACATTACAATAATCAAAATGCCTAGTTCTCAACACAACTATAGAGAATAAAAAGGAACTGGAAAGTGTGTAATGTAGATAATATAGATAAAAGTAAACTCATACACTATTCACAATAGCAAAGACATGGAATCAACCTAGATGCCTGTTAATGGTGCACTGAATGAAGACAATATGGTACATATACACCACAAAATATACACGGCCATAAAAAAGAACAAGATCATGTCCTTTGCAGCAACATAAATGGAGCTGGCGGCCATTATAACCAGTGAAGTAACAGGAACAGAAAACCAAATACCATAAATTCTCACTGGTAACTAGGAGTTAAACACTGAGTACATATAGACACAAAGAAGGGAATAAGAGACATGGGGGCCTACTGGAGGGTGGAGGGTGGAAGGACGGTAAGGATTGAAAAACTACCTGTCAGATACTATGCTTCTTACTTGGGTGACAAAATATATACACCAAACCCCAGTGACACACAATTTACCCATGTGACAACACTGTGCGTGTACTCTATGAACCTAAGAGAAGCAAACAAAAACAAGCCACACAATGCTATAGCTTATTCAAGAGATTAATAAACCCTAATATATTGTTTCCTCCTTTAAAAAAGCTCATACAAATTAACAAACTGGATAAAAAATATGTATAGATGATCGTAGTATAAGACAACACAAAGGGAAAATAACCAAATAAAAAATATTCAAACTCGCACAATTAGATAAATGCAAAGTCAAGTATCAAGAAGTGCTGATTGAAAATATAAAACAGATACCATCACATACTGCTTTCAGAAAAATTTGAGAAGAAAATTTTATAAAAGGATTTAGGAAACTATAAATTTTCAGAGTATACTTACTACATCCCTTTGTTTCAGTAATCCATTTCTAGAATTCTAAACTGAAGAAATAATCATAAATGCAGACAAATAATTGCATATGAAGACACTTAGTATTATGAGATAAATGATTTATAAATTATAACAAATGACATTAGCATTGTTAGACAAATGACGTTTAACTGGGTGGTACAATATAAAGTTATTAAAACTATGTTTTAAAAGGCTATTTATGAAAATTTAAAAATGAATATTATGCTAACTTAAACATATGCCTACACAAAAATTGTTTTCAAGTATACAGCAATACCTCTATAGCCTTTCAGATTTTAACTATAAACATATATTTTCTTATGTACATAAAAATTGTAGAATATACATAAAAATATCAAGTGTTTATTTCTAATTAGTGTAATGATAGAGTAATTTTTATGTTCTTCATTTTCATTTTATGTGTTTTCAAAAATATTTTATAATGACCCTTTATTACTTTCATACTCAGAAAATAATAATTACCAATATTTTCAAAACAAATCTAAAAGCAGGTTTTTAGCATTCAGTAATGGCAAAATAGGTTATATCAGACTAACCCTCCTGCTGACAAACATTACAATCTGTAGACAAAATATAAAAAAAAAAAATTCATTAATTGAAGGCACTGTAGAATGAACAAAAGCAGGCAGATACTGGAGGAGATTAAATCATTGAAAGGAGGAAAACACAGGGGGTGAAAGCTACAATTATATAGCTCTTCCCTGAAAACCCTCTTGTTCACATGGCTACTAGGTAGAATTCAAACAATGCTGAGGACTTATTTCTTAAAGGGTCAAGAGGTATAATTTAGGGTTGCAGCATGGGTTGAAAATTGAGGGAGAAAATATCGGAATGATAGGATTCACAGGGTAAGAGTTCCAAAATATGCACAGAAACATCTAATATCCTTCGCAGATATACAATTACGATGTATTAGTTAAGAGACCACAAAATCAAAAACAACAGGTAGAAGCTTAAAATCTAGAGTTCCCATGAGCTGTCTGTCATAGACGGGAGCAAGTTTGGAGTTTAATTATCAGCAAATTAGAAAAGTTAGCACCACAGATTTTCCACTGTAGCCAAGAAGTCAAAGGCAACAAGTAAAGGTTTTGTCCAAGGACTAAGGAATTCACTCTGTAAATTAGGGCATAACTGAAATTTGAACACAGTAATCGAACCATAGGTCCAGGAAGCTTAGCAATACTATGAAATAGTAAACACAATGACACTCACATGTAGGCACAATTTTAATTTTGAGTAAACTGTGATAATTTAAAGCTGCCTACTCTAACCTCTGGAGCAACAATGAAAAATGAATGACACCAGAAAGAACTATGGATAACAAGCCTATAGAGCAGAGAGCATGGTATACAAAGACTGGAGTGACACCAATGACAGAAAAACTAAAAGAACAGAGAGACAAAAAAAACAAAAAAAGAATCTAACCTAAACATACCAAAAAGTGCTACAAATGTAAATGGATTAAACACAATTTAAAGGCAGGTATTTTCAAACTGAAGAAAAATGAAAGACAGGGAAATGACGCCAAGTAAAAAGATTAAAAAGTTGAAAACATGAAGCCTAATCAACCTAGTATGGCTATAGCGATGTCAAATAAAGCAGGATTTAAGAAAATAAGTATTAGATAAGGTTTATTATTGACAAAGCAGACACATCTGAGTTGGCAAAATTCGGCAGTAAGTTCTATAATATTATTGAAAAGTTTTGCAATAGAGGAACATTTTGTAATCATGAACACTCATTCATTGAGATATATAGTATCTTTATAGATTAAAAAATTCAATCACCTTAAATATATAGCAACCATAATTAAAATTCAAAATATATAGAACAAAAGTTGTCAGAAACACAAAGAGAAATAGACAAATTCATGCGAAGGCTTTTTTTTTTTTTTTTTTTTTTTTTTTTGAGATGGAGTTTCGCTCTTGTTGCCCAAGCTGGAGTGCAATGGCGCAATCTCGGCTGACTGCAGCCTCTGCCTGCTGGGTTCAAGCAATTCTCCTGCCTCAGCCTCCCTAGTGGCTGGGATTACAAGTGGGCACCACAACGCCCGGCTAATTTTTTGTATTTTTAGGAGAAACAGGTTTTCATCATGTTAGCCAGGCTGGTCTCTAACTCCTGACCTCAAATGATCCGCCCGCCTCAGCCTCCCAAATTGCTGAGATTACAGGCTTAAGCCACTGCGCCCGGTCCAAATTTTTAAACTGCTTCTTTTAGTACTGAATAGACAGCCAAAAAAATTAGTAAGTGTATAGAAAATATTAACCACACTATTATCCAATATGACCTAACAGTAACTAAGGGAATACTACTTCTAATTATAAGAGAATGCATCTGGAATATGTACTCATATGGATCTTATTCTAGGTCCTAAAATCAACCTCAAAATACCTTAATAGTTCAGATCTTTACAAAATATGCTTTTAAAGGACAACAGAATTAAATTAGAAATGAGCACCATAAGATAGCTAGAAAAGTCCCAAGTAAGTAGAAAGTAAGCAATATACTTTTAAATAATCTATTGCTCATAAAAATCACAATGAAAATTATATATGTATGCGTGTGTATGGATGCACACATGCAGGTGTGTGTATGATTTATAGGAATTATAATATAAGAATCCATCAATATTTGTGGAATTCAGCCAAAGTAGTGTGTAGGTATAAATGTATAGCTCAAAGTGCTTGTCTTAGAAAAAAAAGAGAAAGTTTTAAAATCAATAATCTAAAAAGACACAAATGAACAGAGAGCCATAACATGACTATGGATTGGAAAACTCAATATTAAGATAGCTATATTACCCAAATGAATCTATAAATTCAATTTAGTACCAATAAATATCAATATACATGATTGACACATAATTCTAAAAGGTATCTATCTAGAATAATCAAAATAATGTTGAAAAGGAGCTTGGGGAACATACTCCATACAAAGAAAAGACTTACTATGAAGATACACTAATGAAGATGGTGTCATGTTTTTGCAATAATACGAATATTTTTAAATGGAACAAAAGAAACAGTTCAGAAATCGATCTACAAGTCCACATTCAACACATTCCACACAAGTGCAAAGGTAATGCAGTGGGGAAACATTGATCCTTTTAACAGATGATGCCTGATGGAATAAAGTCTGACTCCACCTTTTGATGTTTGACAGTTGACAGCTTTAAGCCTCACTTCTCCCTCTTCTGCTTATGCCCCATATCCTGGGCAGGATGATAAGACTCTCTTCCTCATTTGGTGCTAACTTGAAGTTAAAACCATGTAAAAGAATCCTAACTTGGTGTACACATCCAAACTACTATAAAAAGTCCAAGCCAAGGTATTTTCTCAGGTCTCTTAAACCATTTTCAAACCAATATGGGAAGCTGGATTTGTTTCCTCCAGAAATCTTCATTAAATGAGTATGTGCCATCATCAGCTTTTATGTCTGAACCAAAGTTCTTGTGAGGCTCCATGCTGGTTTTGTGTGGTGGCTACTATACTGGAATGTTTGGATATTCACATGAAAATATAAAATTAAACCTCTACCTCACATTATACACAAAAAGCCAATTGAGAAAGACCTTAGAGCATAGGAACGTTTATGAACTATAAGGTTTCTGGAATAAAATATAGATATAACGCAACATTTTTTTAGGAAGTAGAAACTCTTGCTATGAAATTTAAAATTTGATAAGCTAGATTTCAGCAAAGCAAATATTCTGTTCTTCCAAAGAAGAAAATGATAAGAAAAGGCACAGAGTAAGAAAATAGTTGCAATACATATATCTAACAATGGTTCACTGCACATAATACATAACTATTACAATTTCTAAAAATCACACACAAAATTAAAATTTGGATAAAAATATTAAACATAAAGTTCAAAAAGTGGATATATAAATGATTCCTTACACATGACCACGTGCAAAAATCTGTCAAATCTTTAGTAGTAATGGAAATGCATGCTAAAATCACAAACATTTTTAAACCTGACAATGTCAAGTGCTGAGACTGTAGAGCAATTGAAACTCTAATGCAATCGTTTTGGAAGACACTTTAGCTAAATCTTATGAAGTTAAATATAATCTACTCTAAGACCCTACTTCTAGGTGTAGTAAAAAACTGAAAATGTATATCTATGAATAACTTGTACACAAATGTTCATATGAGTTTTATTCATAGAAATAAAAAATTCAATACAATGTCCATCAATAAGTAGAGGGATAAACAAATCATAATATATTTACTCAGCAATAAAAAGGAACATATATCAATATAAATAAATCTGAAAAATATACTGTATGTACATAATGCATGTACAATACAAACCATAGAATTTCATTTATTTGAATTTCTAGAGCAGGCAAAAAAAAAGTTTTGATGACAAATGAGAAAAGTAGTTGTCACTTTGTAGAGGTGCAGGGATTGACAATATAAAAGGCATAAACTGTCTATAGAGTGATGGAATTGAGGTCATGCATTTGTCAAAACTCATGTAATTTCAGAAATAAAATGTTATGTATTTTATTTATACAAAAGATCCTTCACTAAAAAACAAACAAACAAACAAACAAGAAACTGGCCCGACACAGTGGCTCATGCCTGTAATTCCAGCACTTTGAGAGGCAGACAAAACACTTGAGGTCAGGAGTTCGAGATCAGCCTGGCCAACATGGCAAAACCCTGTTTCTACTAAAAATACAAAAATTAGCTGGGTGTGGTGGCATTCACCTGTAGTCCCACCTGCTTGGGAAGCTGAGGCAGGAAAATTGCTTGAGCATGGGAGGCAGAAGTTGCAGTGAGCCAAAATCACGCCACTGCACTCCAGCTTGGGCAATGGAGTGAGGCTCTGTCTCAAAAATAAAAACGAAACAAAAAAATAAATAAAAATAAAAATAAATTTTAAAAAATAACAAAAAACTAACAAAAATAGAATACAAATTTTTCAGTGAGTATCATTAAAAGACAGCTTGATGACATTTCCACTTAAAAATACATTAGCAATATAAGGAAAGGTGTAGAGTATTAAAAAATGTCTTTAGGAGAAGTGGAGAAATCATGAGCTCTATCAGTTATCTATGTAGAAAGTTTGGGCAGAAAGTTTATCACCTACCATGAATGGATTTCAACAATACTAAATTCAACACTTTCAGCACCCAATGTACAATATGTTTCTTACAGATTTTCAAGTCTCCTATGTTCATGAAATGCGTATTATATGAAGAAGCAACGTACTGACATACTAATGATATATTTTCTAGCTTCAAAACATCTAAATTTTTAAAAGTAGAAAAAATGTAGCCATTGCTTCAAGCATCTTCCTGAGATACTTTACTGGAAACATAGTGGATGAAGGTCAGGTTAAGTTTTTAGTTCCCTAGAACTACTAAACTCACTTTTCCAGAGCAACTCTACTTTCATCTGCTTTATAGCAGGATTTCTCAAGAGATGTTGATTAAAGAATAAAGTCTAGTGTTAAAAGCTATTTGTCCCTGTACAGAAAACAGATCCATGGTTGCCAGGGCCAGTGGTGGGAGGAAGAAGCAGGAGGAGTGTCATGGGACTTTTTTCATTTATCAAAATGCTCTATATTTTGGTTGTGGTGGTGCTTGCATAAGTATGTGTATTTTTCAAAATTCAAAAAACTGTACACCTAAATAGTGGGAAAATTATTTGAATCTAACTTTAAAAAATCAAAGGATGATTAAACCACCTGCTCTACATTCCGGTAAGAGTCTTTGTCAAAAGTTGTACATGATATATCACATTTCCATTTAATTTTGCTATGCCCTATCTGCCTGAGGAATTAGTATGCTGTGTTCACAGATTTTGGTTAGCAGACAGGAAGACATGGCTATGTCTCTTTCACTGGGAAAAAAAAAAAAAAAAGTAAGTAAATAACTTTGCAAATAAATACTTTCTCTTAACATCACACTCTAAGTGCTTCCTATCTCTTTTTTACACATAACCAAAAAAATGTAGCAAGAAAGAATTCTAGAAATGTATCGCTTCCATTTTCTTCCTGTCAAGCCTGCTTAACCTATCAAATATAACTCTTCCTTTTTACATGCCACTTTAATTATATTATGGTAAAATGATATTTTTGTATTTTTTCCATTATTATAATTATCTTAAATGTTTTGAGATTTGATTTGCTTTATTGTTATTATCATGTTTTAGTATTTCATATGACTTTGAAAAGAATGTGTATTTTGCTGTAGTTGAGTGGAATTCTGTATAATTGTCAGTTAAATAAATTTCATTGCTAGAGTTATTCAGGTATTGTGTGTCTACTTATTTTCTGATTACTTTGTTGTTATTATTGAGAGAAGAATGCTGAAGTCTTCAACTATACTTGTGCATTTGTCTACTTCATATTTCAGTATTGTCAGTTTTTGATTCATGTATTTTTGAACACTCTTGTTGATTGATGCATGTACATTCAGGATTGTAATGTCATTCTTATTTCTGATTTTATTTTATTATCTACTTAAACTGCGTTTTTACAAACAATATGTAGTCGGATTTTTTAAATCCAATTTAACAGCCTTTTAACCAATGTGTTTTAGCCATATAGATTTTATTTAACTTTTGATATGATTGGATTTAGTGATACCATATTACTTACTTTTTTGTCCAGTTTGTCCACTCTCTTTTAACTTTATTTTGGTCATTCATTTTGTGGCTTATTTTGGAGTATTTAGATTTTTTTTAGTATTACATTTTATTTACCCATTGGATTTTTAGTTATACCTTTCCATTATTTTTTAAAGGGTTGTTTAGTGATTACTATATGCACACTTAACATTTTCCAGCCTATTAATAGTTAATACTTCAAGTAAAATATGGAATCCTGGCAAATATACAGGCCCCCTTATCATCTGCTACTGAACTTTATGGTATTGTTATCATATGTATTATTATACACTTACAAAACTCCAATAGACAATGTTATAATTTTAATCTAAAGATTCATATTTTTTTTAAAGTACTTAAAGTATTATTTTATATTTACCAAAAATCTACCATTGCTGTTGCTCTTTCCTCATACTTAAGCCTCCAAATTTCCATCTGTCATCTTTTCCATCATTCTAAAATACTTTCTTTAGTGTTTCTTTTAGAATAATCTCACCGGAAACAAATTATCTTTGTTTTCTTTAAGATTTTCTCTATTAAGCCATCTTCTTCGTCTTTATACTTTCTGATGAGAAACCTGTTTTCATTTTTATGGTTAAATTTATGGTTAATACCCATGTCTTGTACTAATTTTTCTTTCTGATTTCAAGAATTTCTTTTATTTGATTTTTAGTCGTTGAGTATGATGTGTCTATTTGTTGCTGTCTGAGTTTAACTTATTTGAAGTTTGCTGATCTTCTTAAATATTTGGATTTATGATGTTTGCCAAATTAGAAAAGATTTTAATCATTATTCAAATATTATATTTTTTCTGTATTTATCTCTTTCTTCCTTCTGAAGCTCCAATAAAAGTTATTTTCAGTATGATATTGTTCCACAGGTCTGGGGATTTCTTTTCATATATTTCAAAACATATTTTTCAGATAGAATAAGTTCTATCAATTTATCCTCAAGTCACTGATTAATTTCTCCATTATTTCCCTTCTTATACTGAACACAATCAGTGATTTTTAAAAAAAAAAATTTAGGCATTAAAATTTTCAGTTCTAGAATATCAAGTTAAACATTTTTAAATATTCTTAATTTATTTGCCAAACATTTATATTTTTTCATTTATTTCAAATGTTTATTTTTACCTCACAGATCATAGTTATAATAATGACTTCAAAGTATTTGTCTGATATTTCCAACATTTGAATTCCAAAATTTCAGGGTTGGAATTTGCTGATTACTGTTTCACTTGGAAATTGTTCACATTTTCTAGGTTATTTGTATGTCGTGTAACTTTGGATTGAATCCTAGACATTCTGAATGTCATGTTTTGTAGACTCTGAATTCTGTTATAATCTTACAAACTATGCTATTGTTTTTGGAGTGTTTATTTGAGTTGAAAATCAGTCTGATTAGGTTCAGTTTGCAAGTTCTGCCTCACTTTCTGTTAGCAGTGGCTCTAATGTCACTTTGGTTTTCAAGGACTTTCATGCTGTTTGGGGTCTGTTTCATGCATATACCACTTAAGTATTAGTCTGTGACATAAGCAGAAGTTTAAATTTGAGTTCAGTTCTCAAATTCTTTATTATGCTCTTTTCGGTCACATGTGCCCCTCAGAGATAAGCCCAAAACAAGACTCATATGGATTTATACCAGAATTAAAGGATATCTTTCTTCAGTTTTCTCTTCTTTGGATTTCCCTACAATCCTTGCCCACAAAGCTACAGAAGCCCTTTCTTCATTTGCTCTTGCCAGAAAATTGATTTTCTAGTACAGCCTTAGATGACCATACTACTGCTTCACCAAGCAGCAGCATGACGGGCGACTGGACAGCGAAGCTGCAGGAGAAGAAAAAAGGGTGGCTAGGATAGAGGGAAATTTAATCCTATGACAATTGCTTCCCCAAGTTTTGGCAACCCTTCACAATTCACATGCTTTTGGTTCCTTTTGAGAGTCCTCAGGTAATAACTGTTTGTATTTTTCCAGAAATTTCATCTGTAATCAGTAGGAGAAACAGATTATAGTGGACTGAGCTTATTTTAACCAAAATCAGAATCATAGACAGTCTCTTTAAACAGCATGTATGTGTAAATTTGATTGAAATAAACAAAAATAATCTAATTTGATTCCATGACCATTTTCACAAAGCATAAATCTAATGTAACTATACAAATAAATAGGAATTATACTGTTTTGCATGTCTGCTATGATTATTAAATGTATTATGTATAGAAAAAAAGATGTGCATTTGTCTGTATTAGATTTATCTTCTATTCATAAAGAAGTTATCCCTTAAAACAGGTTTTCCGAAAGTGTCCTATACATCTAAGTAGTTATATTTCTGACTTAAAAGAATTCTGAATTAAACAAAATTAAGCACATTATTAGTGATGTTCCTAGTGAAATGTCAGGAGGGCACCATATTTTACCATGTACTCTTTTTTTATTCCCTTATAGCATCTCAATCATCTAGAGTTCTACACAACCATTTTTAAAGTGCCTCTTAAAAATCTATCCGTATTAAAAATAACTGAAAGATTAACAAAAAATTATTTAATGGAATTACTTAGCAAATTAGTTGGCTCATAAAATTCAAGGTAGCATTGTTCAAAAGGAAATAATTCTGATTTGGTATTACGTTGAACTTGGATCTAGCAGGATTCATTAGTTTTACGACGAAGGGTTATAAGAAATATAAAGAGAAAGCTTATTATATTTATGTCAAAGTATTTCTGCAACCAAAGAGTAATAGGCAATCATGTGTAGGAAGAGGAATAACCATATTGGTTTGCCTCGTATGGTTTTTGCTTTATGGAGTGATGCATTAGTATAGAGTATGGCAAAAAAAAAAAAAAAAAAAAAGAGAGAGAGACTTGTAGTTAAACTAATACATTTAAATAAATGACTTGTTTATGTATTGAAAGCTAAATAAATCCAATAGGATTTTTATTTCTTTTACTATATTCTGATAGACTTTGATTTTATAAAGGTACACTCACCAGGTAATGTGAAATTTCAATGCCCACTACTTTCATACTGTACACTTGCCATTCTCACTTTCAGATATTACAAACATTACTTGCACACCTACTCTAAATAGAGGTAATCAGTGCCAAGAATTATAAATGGCAGCATACATTATAAAGGTTTGGTGACTGGATTTTAAATTCCCTTAATTTAAACCTATAAAATCAGACTAAAAACTACTTCTATGCACTTTGGTATTTAATTATCTTAAAGCACAGAAACATATTATCATCCTGAAAGTATTTTATTATAAAAATTCATATAAGTAATGTACGTTTTCAAATTCCAAAGCTCTCTTCTAATCTTGTTTTTATAATGAAATTTATTTAAGTCTAATATAAGCATAATGTAGAGTAATGTGTCTTCTGTACCACAAAATAAATGTGGAGAATAAATTCATTATTTCTTCTTCAGCAGATCTCGTTTTAATCTTGGTACTATAGACAAAGTAATTTTTTCTCTGACTACACTGATGAAGATTCGAAACTAATTTTCAGTAAAATAAGAAGTCTTTAAAAATATGGTTTTATCATATTCTGCAGTCTCCTTAACTTCCCAAGTACACTCCTTTTTCATCTCAGCCTTAATTTTAATATGGCACTGTTTGCCCTGCATGATCAAATATGAGATAGTATATGTACATACTGAAACGTTCCTAAGAAAGATATTTTGTAAATATTCTTTATTTGATGTATCCTGCTCAATTTTACATTTTTATTTTATACATTTACTATTTTTATAGATGGGACAGGAATATAATTCAGTAAGTAAACACTCCTTTTTAGGTTTAAACTTCAATGACTTTGCTATACCATCTTTTTATTTGTAGGTCTATCCCTTTCCAATGGTCTAGAAACTGGGTTGTTAACAAATAATCCATATGGCAATATAAGTATCTGTGGAGGAGGTAAATAGCTTCATATGTTTGAGAGAACTGATGCAGAGAAAATCAGCTGCAAACCCAAAATAAAAACAGAGTTTACGTCTCCCAAAATGTTTCTTTATATTTATTTAGCATTTTAATTTCTTTACATTTATTTAGCATTGTAATTTCTTAAGTTCTTTTTTAACCAATTTGAACGTTTTTATTTTGTTTTGTTCTGTTCTGTTTATTTCTCTTTTGTCACAGGAACTCTATAGTACGTGATTTCCACTTAAATAGGAAACAAAGGCCTGAAGTTTCAGAATTACACTCTGAAGATCTTCCAGGGGTCAGAGTGGAAATGATGTGCACTCTCTCCCTTGATTGAGTGCAAGGGCTTCCCTGCTTTACCTGAGTCTTTGTGAATACATAGACCTATACCCAGATGAACCTCATTAGCATATTTAGTCTGATATGGGACTAACCCTTATATATACTGCCAAAGTAAATGTGTATACACATTGTTCGTAGCTTCACACACTTCTGAATTGTTCACTAGAAATACCTTTAAAAACAAAAAGTATAATAGCTGCACAGTTATTACTTGACTGATTAGCCTACATAATTTTCCGTTAACGAAATATTTTTGAAAGAAGGAAAACATTTTTAGCATTTTTATTCTTGAAAAAATATCTAAGAACTTATTACTAAATAGACACATTATAAAATCAATTAGTAATTTATGAAAAATATGCTATTTGCTTTAAAATTATGATATATGTGAATCTATGTCATGGTGAGTGTGATCCTCATCACCATGGAGCTCAGTTCAATACGTTTAAACAAATATAATCAGCAATGAAATCATACCACATGAAGATATAAAATAATTTGAACACTCCCAAAAGATACTTCGTTTCTCTCTGCATATTCAATGTTCCCCCATCCCTACATTCATTCCTTTCTTTTTCCTAGTATTTTTTGTTTCTTTGCTTATTTGTTTGTTTGTTTTCTGTCATTTCTACAGAATCACATAAAAAGAATTATGCAATATGTAGCCTTAACAGAATCCTTTTGGGTTGTATACTCATATCACATTTTGTTTATCAATTACCCAATTTATATTTATTTGGATTGTTTACAGTTTGGGTTATTAAAAACAAAGCTGCTGTTAGTTAACTGATCTTTGACAAAGGAATAAACTCAATATAATATAGAAAATACAGTATTTTTCAAAAAATGAAACAACTAGACATACATGAACAAAAAAATGAATCTAGACACAGACTTTACATCTTTTACAAAAAATTATCTCAGAAAAAATTACAACAACTACATGTAAAAGACAAAACTATAAAGCTCCTCAGAAATGGGAAAAAAATTAGGTAAAGTTAGATTTGGCAATGACTTTTTAGATAACACCAAAGTCTACAGTCCTTGAAGAAAATTTTGATAAACTGACTGCATAAAAATTAAAAATTTCTGCTCTGCAAAAGTCACCATTAAGAGAATGAAATGTTGGGCCAGGCGCAGTGGCTCACACCTGTAATCCCAGTACTTTGGGAGGCCAAGGCAGGTGGATCACGAGGTCAGGAGGTCAAGATCATCCTGGCTAACAAGGTGAAACCCCATCTCTACTAAAAATACAAAAAAATAGCCAGGAGTGGTGGCAGTTACCTGTAGTCCCAGCTATTCAGGAGACTGAGGCAGGAGAATGGCATGAACCCTGGAGGTGGAGCTTGCAGTGAGCCGAGATCGTGCCAGTGCACTCCATCCTGGGCAACAGAGTGAGGCTCTGTCTCAAAAAAAAAAAAAAAAAAAAAAGAATGAAATGTCAAGTCACAGACTAAAAGAAAATATTCGCAAAAGATATATCTGATATAAAACTGTAAGACTGTTATCCAAAATATACATAGAATAAAACAATAAGAAACTAAACAAGCCTCTTAAAAAATGGGCCAAAGACCTTAACAAACACCTCATGAAAGAAGATTAAATGCAAAATGGTACAGCCACTTTTGAAGTTTTATATTGAAATTTTTGATCTTTTGTTATAACATTGCAAAAATGATTCTTATCATTTGGTTCTAAACCATTATCAAAATGGTTTGGCAGTTTCATACAAAACTAAAAATACTTGTACCATAAAATCTAGCAATCATGCACTTTGATATTCGCCCAAAGGAGTTAAAACCTTATGTTCACACAAAAGCTTGTATACGGATATTTATAGAAGTTCTGTTCATAATTGTTAAAACTTGGAGGCAATTAAGATGTCCTTCACTAAGTAAATGGATAAACTGTAGTACATCCAGAAACGAACTATTACTTAATGTTGAAAAGAAATGAGCTACCCAGCCATGAAAAGACATGGAGGAAAGTTAAATGTATATTACTAATTGAATCTAAGCCAATCTGAAGAGACTGCATACTGTATAATTCAACTACATGACATTCTGGAAAAGGCAAAACTATGAAGACAGGGAAAAAATGATTAGTGGTTGCCAGGGATTAGGGAGAAAGGAGGGATAAATAAATTGAACATAGGATTTTTAGAGCAGTGAAACTATCTGTATGATACTATAATGGTGAATACATGTCATTATACATTTGTTCAAACCAATAAAATGTGCAACACCAAGAGTGAACTTTAATGTTAACTATGGAATTTGGGTGATAATTACGTGTCAATGTTGCTTCATCAGTTATAACAAATGTGACACTGGTAGGGGATGCTGATAATGGGGAGGCTACACATGTGTGGGTATGTGGGAAATGTAGGATATCTCTGTACCTTTCTGTCAAATTTGCTATGAGTCTAAAACCGCTCTAAAAAATAAAGTCTTGTATTAGTTCGTTTTCATACTGCTATCAAGAACTGCCTGGGACTGGGTAATTGATGAATAAAAGAGCTTTAATTGACTCACAAAGGATAACTTTCATTTTTTGTTCATATATGTCTAAATGTTCCAGCACCATTTTTCGAAAAATACTGTATTTTCTATATTATATTGAGTTTATTCCTTTGTGAGTTATTTGAAGCTCTTTTATTCATTAGTTATTTAGGTTTAATAGGAAGAATGACAGGGAGGCCTCAGGAAACTTATAATCAGGGTAGAAGGCAAAAGGGAACCAAGCACCTTCTTCACAGGGTGGCAGGAGAGAGTGAGAGAGTGGTATGAGAGAGAGAGAGAGAGAGAGAGCAAGCAAGAGGGAGAAAGTGCCACAGACTTTTTGTTTGTTTGTTTTGTCTTTCTTGAGATGGAGTCTTGCTCTTGTTGCCCAGGCTGGAGTGCTAGGGCACAATCTTGGCTCACTGCAACCTCTGCCTCCCAGGTTCAAGCCATTCTCCTGCCTCAGCCTCTCAAGTAGCTGGGATTACAGGTACCCACCACCACGCCCAGCTAAGTTTTTGTATTTTTAGTAGGGACAGGGTTTCACCATGTTGGCCAGGCTGGTCTTGAACTCCTGACCTCAGGTGATCCACCCTCTTCGGTCTCTCAAAGTGCTGAGATCACAGGCAGGAGCCACTGTGCCCTGCCGCCACACACTTTTAAACCATGTAATCTCCTCAGAAGTCACTCACTATAATGAGAACATGGGGGAAATATGCCCGCATGATCCGATCATCTCCTACCAGGTCCCTCCCCCAGCACTGGGAACTACAATTCAGCATCAGATTTGGAAGGGGACACAGAGCCAAACCATATCAAGTCTTTTAAAAAATTTATTAGAAAGTCCTATTTATTAGAGGTCCATCAGTGGACATATGTTTTAGTTTCTTTTAGATAAAAAACAAAAATGGAGATGCCAGATTGAATGGTGTTATATTTAACTTAAAAGGAAATTCCAAACTGTTTCCCAACATTGCTAAACTATTTTGTATTCCCACCAGGATCGGATGAGAATTCCAGTTGTTCCACATCCTCACCAGCATTTGCTGTCATTAATCTTTTTAATTTTAGCCATTCTTAAAAGGAAGGAATAGTATGGCATTGACATGTTAAATTGCATTTACTTAATGACTGATGATGTTATGCATCTTTTCATGTCATTCGCTATCTGTATATTTGGAGATGTTTTGTTTTATTTTACTTTGCTTATTGTTATTGTGTTGTTTGTCTTATTGATTTTTAAGAGTACTTTATAGAGTATGGAAAAAAGTACTTGTCAGATATGTGTTTGTATTAGTGGGGTGTTGCGGAAAAGATACTCCAAAATGTGGAAGAGACTTTGGAACTCGGTAACAAGCAGAGGATGGAACTGTTTGGAGGACTCAGAAGAAGACAGGAAAATGTGGGAAAGTTTGGAACTTCCTAGAGACTTGTTGAAAGGCTTTGACAAAGATGTTGCTGACAGTGATATGAACAATTAGGTCGAGGCTGAGGTGGTCTCAGATGGAGATGAGGAATTTGTTGGGAACTGGAGCAAAGGTGACTCTTGTTATGCTTTAGCAAAGAGACTGGTGACATTTTCCCCCTGCCCTAGAGATCTGTGGAACTTTAAACTTGAGAGAGATGATTTAGGGTATCTGATGGAAGAAATTTCTAAGCAGCAAAACATTCAAGAGGTGATTTGGGTACCGTTAAAGACATTCAGTTTTATAAGGGAGGCAGAGCATAAAAGTTCAGAAATCTTTGCAGCCTGACAATGTGATGAGGAAAATCCCATTTTCTGAGGAGAAATTCAAACCTACTGCAGAAATTTGCATGAGTAACAAGGGGTGAAATGTTAATCCCCAAGACAATGGGGAAAATGTCTCCAGGGGATGTCAGAGGACTTCACAGCAGCCCCTCCCATTACAGGCCCAGAGGCCTAGAAGGAAAATGTGGTTTCGGGGACAGAGCCCAGGGCCCTGTGCTGTGTTAGGCCTGAGGACTTGCTGCCCAGTTTCCCAGCTGCTCCAGCCGTGGCTAAAAGAGGACAAGGTACAACTTGGGCTGTTGCTTCAGAGGGTGAAAGCTCCAAGCCTTGGCAGCTTCTACGTGGCATTGATTCTGCAAGTGGACAGAAGTCAAGAATTGGGGTTTGGGAACCTCCACCTAGATTTCAGGGGATGTAGGGAAACGTCTGTATGCCCAGCAGAAGTTTGCTGTAGGGACAGGGCCCACATGGAGAACCTCTGCTAGGGCAGTGTGGAAGGGAAATGTAGGGTTGGAGCCTCCACACAGAGTTCCTACTGGGGCACTGCCTACTGGAGCTGTGAGAAAATGACCACCATCCTCTAGACCCCAGAATGGTAGATCCACCAACAGCTTGCACCTGGAAAAGTCACAGACACTCAATGCCAGGCTGTGAAAGCAGCCAGGAGAAAGGCTGTACCCTGCAAAACCACAAGGGCAGAGTTGCTCAAGACCATGGGAAGCCACCTCTTGCATCAACATCATCTGGATGTGAGACATGGAGTCAAAGGTGATAATTTTCGTGCTTTAAGATTTGATGACCCCACTAGATTTCAGACTTGCATGGGGACTGTAGCCCCTTTGTTTGGCCAATTTCTACCATTTGGAACGGCTGTATTTTTCCAGTGCCTGTATCCCCATAGTATCTAGAAAGTAACTAACTTGCTTTTGATTTTACAGGCTCATAGGTGGAAGGCATAGCCTTGTCTCAAATGAGACTTTGCATTGTGGAATTTTGAGATGATGCTGAAATGAGTTGAGAATTTGGGGAACTGTTGGGAAGGCATGATTGTTTTTGAAATGTAAAGATATGAGATTTAGGAGGGGCCAGGGGCAGAATGATATTGTTTGGCTCTGTGTCCCCAACCAAATGTCATCTTGTAGCTCCCATAATTCCTGTATGTCGTGGAAGGGACCTGGTGGGACATGACTGAATCATGGGAGCAGGTCTTTCCCGTACTGTTCTTGTGATAGTGAATGGATCGCACAAGATCTGATGGTTTTAAAAATGGGAGTTTCTCTGCATAAGGCATCTCTTTGCCTGCTGCCATCCACATAAGACGTGACTTGTTCCTCTTTGCCTTCCTCCATGATTGTGAGGCCTCCCCAGCCACGTGGAACTGTAAGTCCAGTAAACCTCTTTCTTTTGTAAATTGCGCAGTCTTGAATATGTCTTTATCATGATATGATAATGTTGTGATAATATCATGGCATGAAAATCGACTAATACAGTGTTTTATAAACTAAACTCTGTGACTTATTATTTGTAATAGTGTCTGTCACGGAAGACACTATTAATTGTGATGAGGGGCATCCAATCTATCATTCTTTTCCAATATAGTTTATATGTATATGTCTTGTCTAATAAAGTATCGTCCAATCCAAGGTCATAGAAAAGCCACATCTGGCTAATTCTTGACATGTTATCATTTTAACTCTTCCATTTAGTGCCACAACCCATTTTTAGTTAATTATTTTATTGCATACAATTTAAGTAAATGATCGAGTTTCATCATTCTTTCTATATTTTATGTGAAAGTTTTCTATCATCATATGTTGAAAAGACCATTAGTCTGCCATTGAGTTACTTAAGCTTTATTAAAAATGTATAGACCACATATGTCTGGGTCTATCTATGGACTCTATATTCTGTTACTTTACGAGGCATATTTTTGTTCCTAAGTCAAAACCATACTTTCTTCACTACTATATATTTACAATAAGTCTAGAAATCAGGAAGTATGAGTTCTCCCATTTCATTCTTATGTATCATCTTAAATGGCAGAATAATATGCTTAAAATAATAAAAATATTACAACACTGAAAAAAAGCAGAAAAAGTACCATCAACTGTGTATAAGAATTGAGAAGTAATTAGAATATAAAGAATATAATATGTTATTGACTAAAAAAGAAGGCTAATATAAGTAACAGCACACAAATATAAAAGGCAAAAACATGCCAAATTTAAAGAAATATCAATGGTATACCAAGAATAAATCAATAAATACTAAGATTAAGAAAGGTCTCTAGAACCCTTATTAGGGTGGTTAATCAAACACTACATTCAAAACACACAGGGAAAGCAATTCCCACACTAGACCTTAGTAGCTCCATCTACACCAAGGTTCTCAACTCAGTGTCTTGTAGTGTGATTCTGGATACAAGTAACTGAGAACCAAATAACGATGGCTCTATTAATATAAAATTATTAAATTTTTCTATATAAGAAAGTATCAGAAGATATACATTTACAGAGGTTCATTGATAATGTGGGATATATCGATCTTAATAATTTTTTTTGTATTCATTCTCATGGTTAAAGGAGAGCTGCCAGGCATTCAAACAGAATGGACAATGGAAAAGAAAGCTTATTTTCTCAAGATTTTGTATTTTTGTTTAAAAATAAAAATTTTTTCCAGTATACTTTCCTTTACATCTCAATGGCTAAAATTATACATAATGTTTCTCTCACTCACTCAGTTTCTCCTCCTCCCTACTCTATTTTCTTTCTTTTCTTTCTCTTTTACTCATAACTAATCCACATCCAATACACTACTAAATAGCCAGCATTTATCTGGTGAATAAAATCCTAGGGACAGCTCTCTAAAAACACTACACAGAGTTTTATGGTTGAAGGGGCCTGGGAGAGAATCAGCTGAGAGTGCTAAGTAACCTTGGGTTAAAAACCCAAGGTAAAAATATATATATATACACACACACACACATATGCACACACACAAGCATACATATGATATAAATATATTTGAAATACAAAATACATATAAAGATATGTATGAAAATTGTATCATAACTCAAATTATTATCTCAATATAATAATATTTTTAGTTGGATTCCAAAACAATCCCATCACAGATATTTTCTAGATGTTTAAATTTTAGCAAATTATTTCACATCTTTGATCTTTAATTGCCTTTCTATTAATCAGAAAGTATGATACCATTGCAGAAATACAGTGTCCATTACCTCATATACAATATTAAGAACTGAGTACAATTAATTACCTTGCCTTTCATGAATATTCTTAACATATATATTTCAATTTCTAGCACCACATTGACCAACAGTTTTTGGAAAAAATAAATAAATAATGAAAAACTATTATTCATAGAGTATTGTAACATATCTGATTTGTTTAAATATCATCCTAAATATGTGCTTTTTTTCTCAACTGATATTTCCAGGATCCTCTCCAGCACCAAACTAGAGATTTAAAATTCTCTACTTCCCTTACCCTATAACCACATCCTTCATATATATATATTCATATATATATATGAAAATTTGGTTGTATCGATTTTAGGGTTAAAATTATTCATTGGAATGGGGTTGCCTCTGTGATGATTTATAAATTGCTTTAACATGAGAGGTTGAAGTTTTCATTATCTGGCTACTGTGGTTTACATCAGCTTTATCTATATTACTCCTTTATTTTTCACAGTTTAAATTTCAGCGATAAAAACATCACGTAATTACTCACAATGACACATTCTGTCTTGCTTCTCTTCTTTTCCCCATGTTTATTAATCTTGTTAAACAGACATAAACTATATTTCTAGCATATACCCCCTTTGAGCTTAATATAGTATTGAGCATGGCATAGAGATAATAAAAGCAATTTCTGAAACCATTTGTGTTTAATATTTGTGGATTCTGCTAATAAAAACTAGTTAAGATATCCCTTCTACTGCTTGTAAGATATACCTGCTCGTATCTGGATAAATAATAAAGGTAATCTATGAGTTTTCACTGTTATATGTTAGCTCAAAATCATTCTTATTTTCAGAAACTGGAGAAAAAATATTATAAATCAATCTT
This sequence comes from Theropithecus gelada, assembly GCF_003255815.1. Classification (NCBI taxonomy): domain Eukaryota; kingdom Metazoa; phylum Chordata; class Mammalia; order Primates; family Cercopithecidae; genus Theropithecus; species Theropithecus gelada. The sequence continues at coordinate 101,363,392 of NC_037668.1, forward strand.
TTAATTCAAAATAACAGTGTGTACTGAATCTTTTTTATTGTTTACAGGTAGGGTGTATAACATAATGTTTCGATATACATATACATAGTGAGAGGATTACCACAGCCAAGTTAATTAAGATATCCATATTATCACATAGTTATCTTGTGTGTGTGCACTATAATCTCCCAAAATCTGCTTTCTTAGCACACATACAGTGTACAGTACAATATTATTAACTAGAGTTATCATGCTGTACATGCCATCTCTATACTTCTTACTCATTTTACATGACTGCAACTTTGTACCCATTGACCTACATCTCCTAGTTTCCTATTGCCTCCCCAGTCCCCACCTCTGGTAGCCACTATTCTACTCTGTTTCTATGTATTTGATTTTTTTTATGATTCCAGATGAGAGAGATCTAATTCTTCATATTAATCCCAAACATCCCTTTCTTATTAAATCTCAAGAGATAGAACATAGTTCCCAAACAGAAGGCAATTTAGCCTTTTTTTGTGCTTAGAATATTACCCATCACTTTGGATAGGCAGGCTTCTTTAATTGCTTTGTTGCAAAAACAATTTGTGTGCTTTTTAAATGAGTTTAATTTTCTTTTAAGTTTTTCTTATAAAAAACATCCAGCATAGTACAATCAAATAAATTATCCACACAGCAGACTTGATTCTCTCTTCTTCTATCAAGAAAACTAAATCCCTCCAGACTCAGACTCAGTAAGGCATATTGTATAGAAAATCATATGTTGATAAAAAATTCAAAAGAAAAATATTATTACCTGTATTATAAATCTCCTTCTCCTTTTTCTGAATAGTCATTGCAAATAAGGTAATTCTCTAAACCTAAATTGTAAAAAGATTATGGCCTGAAATAGTACTAAAGATAACTGAGATTATGGCGTAATTATGAAGCACTTTCATAGCAAACTTCAGAGGAATTGTAATATTCTATTTAGGATTTAAATGTTTTTAAAAAACCATGGGCATTTTCAGCTAACCACAAGTGTTTTGCTCTCATTTATTTCATTTTCATACTGCAGTGATTATAATTATGAAAAGAAACATTGGGTACGAGATAAAAAGAGGCTCAAGATATTAAACTACTGGGTTAATCCTACTTAGATTATCATAGCATAAAAATTTAGGTAAGCTCTATAATATTATGTTATGACATACAAAAACACTATTCTTAATGATCTTTCACTTTTGAAGGCTTTAATGTCCAAGGTAATAGGAAAGAAGTCTCAATGCCTAGGTATGGCTAAAGTAATAAATATCCAACAGCCCCTCGCATATATTAAAAACAAGTATGCCTAGGGTGCATATCTATCTGATACAAACTATATGCAAGAATTGCTGCTAGAGTTGCAAAACTAACAGTGATATTCCAGTTGACCAAGGAATAGTACAGTGCATTTCTTTTCACAGGAAGATAACATTCGTGGCCACCTTCGGTAGAGCTTGTGTTTTATTTGCTTTGTCCTCACACTGAATGGGTGGGTATGCCTGCATCTCTTCCAGGCATTTGCTTTCAGTTAGAGGCAATACAGACCTGTACTTTCCTCATACTTTAAAGTTTCACAGTGTGCAGGGAAATGTAACACCTCAATATTGGCCTTTGCTAAGTAGATCTCTGGGGCCCAGCTTAAACACTTCCCTTCTTCATCTTATTACCACCAAAAGGCTTTAAAAAAAAATCAGGACAGCAAGTAATGCATCTTAAATGGCATGTTCCTTGATCTTTTTCCAAGAGTGAGGGCAGAAAGGAAGCTGCTGAAATGACTTACAGTATTCACACCTTATCCATAGCTTTGCTTTCTGTGATTTCAGTTACCTTCATTCAACCGGGATCCAAAAACATTACAGTATTTTGAGAGAGAGAAGACAGATTCACATAACTTGTATAGCATATCATTATAATTGTTCTATTTTTTCATTTTTATTTTGTCAGTGAACCTCAGTGAAGAGCACTGCTCTATTTCATTGTTATTATTGTTAATCTCTTACTGTGACTAATTTATAAATTAAACTTCATCATGGGGTGTGCGTGTGTGTGTGTGTGTATATATATATATAAATGTGTGTGTATATATATATGTACAATTTCTACATTTATTTGCCTTGATAGTCAAAATTCACTGGACAGTTGTTAGTAGATACATTACAATGTCCATTCTGTGAGTGGAATCTGTCATCTTCCTCAATTGCAAGGCTTACTTTATCTCCAAGCCTCATTTTTGTATGAAAATTGGAGAGATAAATTGTAGTCCTTATGTTCATTCAATCAGGAACTAAAACATCCGCACCAGTGGGACATTTCCCTGCTCTTTAAAGCGAAAGCTTAATCTATAGGACCTCTTCATTACCTGAAACTTGATTATTATATGATTCTTAGTCTGTCTTCGCATCAGTTTATATAACTAAAAAACATTGTTACCTTAAATGTTTTTTTTTTTTTTTTATTCTTAGATAAATTCAAACATTTACTTTCCTATGCCTGCAACTTTTTGCCTAGGATCTGTTAGGAAAAGTCAAACCCCAGGGTGGTGGTGATTACTATCAATCCAGGGTTACAAGGTTATAACTCTGTCTAAATTTCTAGTCTCCCAATCATTTTAACTTTGTATCTCTCTTTACTTATTAGTTACATAGTAAAGCTTGACTAACAACAATAAAAACAAAACTTCATTATGATTGAAATCCACCTGATTGAAATCAACCAATAATTTCACAATAAAAGGGTTCATTAAATTTGTGCAAGTTATTCTCACCTCATCTCTATTTCTACTTTCTTAAAATTAAATGAAGTTTTAGATCTAGTAATTGCTCTGTAAGAATAAAAGACATGGAATTCCTCCTTTGCCTCCTGAATTTTCTTCTCAGACAAGCTTATATTTTTGTCGCTTTATCTTGAAAGACTCCCTCTCTTGCAATTAATGATCTGTGCGTGTCCGCTGATTCTACTTTTCAATTGTTTTGAGTGGGGAAAGAACACAGGGAAGCAAAGACATACTTTCTTCTCTCATTTGAAGGGCCTGCCACTAATTATTCTGAAATATCACATCCTCACAGATGTGTAAATCATGTAAACTAGAAAATAATATAATTTTATAGATCTAAGGAATATCTTTGAATTTCATTTATTCATCCATTAATTCATCAACTATTTATTGAGGATCTTCCATTTGATAAGCCTTTTCACAGATGCTGGGGGCAAAAAATGCCAATTTTGTACTCAAGTAGCCTGTAAACTCTAAAGGCAAAAAAGTGTAAGTAAATCAACACATAAAGGATACGGGGTGCTGGAATGGAGGTTTGTTGTGGGTACCACAGGAACACATTAAGTTTTTAAATTATCTCTGAAGTCAGGATGCCTAGGTAAACACCCTATCCCTGCTGTATCCACACTATGTTCCAAATTTTCTTAAAAAGTAGTAGCAATATAACATGTTTGTCAAAAGTAGTAATGAGAAATACACAAGACATGATCAGAATAGGTTCTGGTACATCGTGAAACATCAATAAATGTTAACTGCATTATTTCTGTAATTCTATTTTTGTGATCAAATTAATATTTGGTGATTTTAGAAACAATGTGAACATGTAAATAGGTAAAATATTTTTAAAATCTACAATATATTCCTCAAGATAACTATTAACAATATTTATACTTTAATCTTCATGTATATGATTATCTACTGTGTTCTTGCTTGTAACTGTGTATGCATGTATTTAAAACATATAAGAATTCTTTCATACATTGAACTTTTTTTTGTACTTATCAAGTATTGCAGAAATCATCTCAATAAATATTCATTTACAACATCTTTCTTAATAGTTATATTATTCCATTCTCACACTGCTATAGAAAACTACCTGAGAGTGAATGATTTATGAAGAAAAGAGGTTTGACTCACAGTTCTACAGACTGTAGAGAAGCATGGCTGGGAGGCCTTAGGAAACTTATAATGGAAGGTAAGAGGGAAGAAAGCACATCTTCCCATGGCGAAGCAGGAGAGAGAGAGAGAGAGCAAAGGGGGATATGCTAACACTTTTAAACAACCAGATCTTGTGAGAGCTCACTCATGAGACAAAACTAGGGGGATGGTGCTAAACCATTACAAACCACCCCTACGATCCAATCACTTCCCACCTGATCCCTCCTTCAACATGTGGGGATTACAACTTTAAATGAGATTTGGGTGCAAACACAGATTCAAACCATATCATTGTGATCTTTGCCTCTCCCAAATCTCATGTCCTTCTCTCATTTCAAAACACAATCATGCCTTCCCAACATAAGTATCCCAAAGTCTTAACTCATTCAAGCATGAACCCAAAAGTCCAAGGCCATATTCTCGTCTGAGACAAGGCAAGTGCCTTCAGTGTATGAACCTGCAAAATCAAAAACAAGTGAGTTATTTCCAGGATACAATGGGGTAGAGGCATTAGGTAAATGCTCCTGCTCAAAATGGGAGAAATTAGCCAAAACAAAGGGGCTCCAGGCCCCATGCAAGTCTGAAACCTAGCAGGGCAGTCATTAAATCTTAAAGCTCCAAAATAATCTCCTTTGACAACACGTCTCACATCCAGGGCATACTGATGAAAGGGATGGGCTCTCAAGGCCTTTGGCAACTCCACCCTTGTGACTCTGCAGGATACAGCCCCCTCAGCAGCTTTCACGGGCTGGCATTGAGTGGCTGTGGCTTTTTCAGGTACATGAAACAAGGTGTTGGTAGCTCTACCATTCTGGGGTCTGGAAAACGATGGCCTTCAACTCACCACTCCACTAGGCGGTCTCCAACTCAACATTTCCTTTCTGGACTGCCCCAACAGAGGTTCTCCATGAGGGCTCTGCCCTTGCACCAGGCTTTTGCCTGGGTATCCAGGCATTTCCATGTATTCTCTGAAATCTAGGCAGAGGTTCCCAAACCTCAATTCTTGCCTTCTGTGCACCTGCAGTTCCAACATCATGTGGAAACTACCAAGTTTGGGGCTTCCACCCTCTGAAGTGATGGCCCAAGCTATACCCTGTCCCCATTTAGCCATGGCTGGAGCTGGAGGAGCTAGGAGGCAGTATTTCATGTTCTGAGGCTACACAGAGGAGCAGGCCCTGGTCCCAGCCCATGAAACTATTCTTCCCTCCCAGGCCTCCAGGCCTATTATGGGAGGGACTGCCATGAAGATCTCTGAAATGCCCTGGAGACATTTTCCCTATTGTCTTAGCTATTAACATTTGGCTGCTGTTACTTATGCAACTTTCTGTAGCTGGCTTAAGTTTCTCCACTGAAAATGAGTTTTTCTTTTCTACCATATGGTCAGACTGCAAATTTTCAAAAATTTTAAGCTCCACTTCCCTTTTAAACATAAGTTCCAATTTCAGACTATCTCTTTGTGAACGCACATGACTGTACACTTTTAGCAACAGCCAGGTCATGTCTTGAGTGTTTTGCTGCTTAAGAACTTCTTTCAACAGATATCCTTAATCATCTCTCTCATATTCAAAGTTCCACAGATCCCTAGAGAAGGGGCAAAATGCCACCAGTCTCTTTGCTAAAGCATAGCAAGAGTGACATTCACTCCAATTCCCAAAAAGTTCCTCCTCTCCATCTCAGATCATCTCAGCTTTGACTTCACTGTCAGCATTTTGGTCACAATCATTCAATAATTCTTTAGGAAGTTACAAACTTTCCCTCATCTTACTGTGATCTTCTGAGCCCTTCAAACTGTTCCAATCTTTGCCCATTACCCAGTTCCAAACTTACTTCACATTTTCAGGTATTTTGATAACACTGGCCCACTCCCAGTACCAATTTTCTGTATCAATCCATTCTTACACTACTGTAAAGAACTATCTGAGACTGTGTAATGTATAAGAAAACAGGTTTAATTGACTCAGAATTCCACAGGCTGTACAGAAGCATGACTATGAGGCCACAGGAAACTTACAATTATGGCAGAAGGTGAATGGGAAGCAAATATGTCTTACCATAGTGAAGCAGGAGACAGATACAGCAAAGGGGGAAGTGCTAAAAGCTTTTAACCAGATTTTGTGAGAACTCTTTAACAAGACAGCACCAGGAGGATGGTGCTAAACCATTAGAAACTGTCCCCATGATCCAATCACCTCCCACCAGACCCACTTTCAATATGTGGGGATTACAACTTGACATGAGATTTGGGTGAGGATGCAGAGCCAAACCATATCAATGGTTCAATAGCATTATGTTGAATAAGTACTCAATGATTGCTTAAGCCAATCCTCTATTATAAGACATATTTATTCCTTATTTTTATTGATGTATAAAATATTATGATAAATGTTTTTGTAATTTAATTTTCTATGACTAATTAGTACCTTAAGATTTTTTCTTAGAATTTGGAATTACTCTGTCAAGTATAATATTTTTAAAGCTGTAGAATATAAAATTTAAACTCTAAAATGAAACTCTACTATGATAACCATTCTAAATCTGCAACTAAAAGATAATTATAGATAACTACCTGGATTTTTTTTAAATTGCCAATAAATAGCTAAAATGGATAAAGAGAAAAATTCTACATTTTCTGTGTAGCTAGCCATCACTCAACTCTGCATATCCATTAACTTCTACAGAGAAAGTATACAAAAAAACCCTCATGAAAGTTATACAGACTTGCCTCTTTTTCTGTGCAAAATGAACAAATTTGTATGAATCAGTATTTCTTTAGTAATTTTGTTTTACTTATTCTTTGTAAAAATTTCAACTCCAGGCTTTCTTGATGGAGTGTGCAGTTGGGGGGTTGTGAAAGGCTTGCCTGAAGTGGTGACAGAAGCAAATTTTATTCCTTTGTAGAAAACAGGGACATTTAGGATCAGTCTTGGTTTCTTTGTTTTCTGCTAAATACAAACAAAAAAAATAAGTTCTGTAAATTTCAATTCTCTTTTGAAGCTTTATCTTCTACATCGAAGGCACTAAACTTTAAAGTATATTTTTACAGCATATTTTCTTCTTAAGGGGTGTTGCATCTTTTAATTTGGATGATAACTGCAACATTTGATTTGCACTCATGAATATTTATGTGCTCAGGAAGTGTCTGAAAAAAACAACAACAATATTTCAAAGCAACTAAACTCAAAATAACACTTTTTCTCATATGCAAGGTTGGCATGAACAATGGGTCAGGCTTTCTCTTCTTGTACTGTGGCAATCTTAGATCTCAATAAGGAGATCAGTCCTAGTGAATCTGATTCTGGGCAGTCTTCAGATACCTACAGCATCTTCTTTCCCAGAGTTGAGCACGTATAGTCTGCCAGGAGCCACACTTAGTGATTTAAAGTCATCTGTTTTAGTTCTCACAACAGCCCTGTGAATTCAGTATTTTAGCTCTATTTTTCAGATTAAAAAAATGAGGATTGTAGAGTTGAGCTAGATTTAGAAACCTAGTCATCTTACAATGGAAAGACCCCAATTTTTATTTTATCTTGCTGCGGCTCTTTTTCTACATTAATTTAGACCTAGATAATTTTTTAGATCTTAGGTAACGCAATGCCACCATGTGATCAGCCCCATGCCTCCTGTGCCTTGGTTGGCTTGGGTACCCACTTCTTCTCCTCTGCCTTGATACCCAGTCTTTCTTTATTTTTTATAAATATTGAATTTTTCTTTCATAATAATATCAATACAATATTCTTTGCAGCAAATTGATATTCAGGTATTCATAGTATTCTCTTTATTCTAAACAATATTTTTGTAACTAAAATTCCCTATTCAAGTAATCTTATAGAAAGGTGTTTTCTTTTTGTTTTTTGTTTTTGTTTGTAGGTGAGAAAGATGCTAAAAAATGTGATATCTGGGCCAAAGATTATATGTGTTTCAAAATGTATTTTGTAATACTATATTATTTTCTGGCAATGTTGTAGCAACTCACATTCTCAGAGAAACCAAAGAAAAAGCCCAATTCTGCACGTCATTGGTAGAAGCAGATAACTTTGATTTTAAACAATTTTAAATTTGATGGGTAAGACCTCATTTTTAACTTTTGTGTCCAAGTGCCCCATAATTAAGCAAAAGTTCTTTTCACATGAATATTGACCAATTGTATTTCCTCTTCATGAATTTATATTCTTTCAAGTTATTTTCACATTTTAAAAATTAATTTATTGGAACCCCTAAAATACTAAGGACATATTAAGTGTTCATTTATCATATCTTGTATAACTACATTTTCTCAATCTACTGTTTGTCTTTTTGTTTTGTTTGGGTATACTTGCCATATAGACATTTTAGTAATTTGTATATAATCAAATCTGTTAGATTTTACATGGCTTCTTGTCCTGCTTGAAACTATCTCTCCCACCAGAGGGCATTCTGATATTCTGCATTTTTCTCATATTCTTATCATTTAATGTTTTTCCTTTCAAATATATTCAGTAACTGCCTCATTTTGCAGAAAGCAACTTATACCCATCTGTAATCAATCCTATCTGTCTTATTTGAACCCTTTCTTATAGTTGGCTTTGGATACAGTTCTCCTGGGAAATGTGTCCAGAGATCTCGATTTTCTGCCATAATATAATCTTTAGTTCTTTTCTTCTACAAGAATGATGAACAAGAGAGTGAACCACTAATTCAATTTGTACAAGTGTCAAGCCATTTTTCTAGGAGCCATAATAAAATTGCATTTAGAATAAACATAATGACAATAAACTTATTTTTCTTCTATCTGCATACTGCTTTGGGGACAGTTTGCTTTAAGGATTTCCACCACACGCAGACTTCATGTATATGAGTATTTATCAAACTATTACTGGAAAATTATCTTTATCTCCAAATAAAAAACATTTTAATGATCATTTTCAGCTATTTAACGCAACCTCCATCCAAACATTTCAATGTTAAGGGTTGGTGTGAATTTCAGTTCTCTTCTTTCTTCCTTTCCAACCTGCAAACTATCGTTGTCCTTGAGATGCTATGGGAACTCTCACAAATCTCTTCTCCCTAGTAACTCTCATAGAGAAGTATATAGATTGCTGTGGTTTGAATGTGTCCCCCAAAGTTCATGTATTGAAAACATAATCCCCAGTGCAACAGTGTTGGGAGGCAGGTCCTATTAAGAAGTAATTAGATTATGAGGCCTCTGCCCTCATGAATGGTTTAATGTCATTATCACAGGAGTAGGTTAGTTACTGTGAGATGGGCTTTTTATAAAACTGAGCTTGGCCCCCTCTTGTTCTCTGCCCTCTCTCACATGCTCTCTCATCACGTGATATTCTCCACCATGTTATGATGCAGCAAGAGAGCCCTCGCAAGATGTGACCCCGCCATCTTGAACTTTCTACCCTCCAGAACTGTGAGACAAACAAAGTTCTACTGTTACTCAGTAACCCAATTTGTTATTCTGTTCCGGCAACACAAAAAGGACTAAGACACACATGTGCTTCTACCTCCCCCATGTCCCATGATCCTGAATACCTTGTTACTGATCATTGCTGATGCTACTTTTTCCTTGTCCATCTTTTAGGCCAAGTATCATTGATAATCCTGAATTGTTCAAAATTGGTTTGGGAACCCACTAGAACAGAGCTATTCCATTCCTTCCTGGAAATATGACAACAGCATTTTTATTGTTCTTTGTTATTCCCTATAAGCTGCAGCTACTTTTTTTCCTACACATACATAGTGATGCCTTTTTAAAGTATATCTAGCTCTAAGGTTAAAGAACAAAGATAAACTTAACAATGTGATATATCTTGTAAGGCTGCTACATATATAATGAAATAGGTGCTTTAAGTGAGCAGTGCCATTAACTGAAAGAGATTTAACAGATAACCTAGGACAAATAAGCATTCTCAATGTTATTCAATTTTTGCATAACCAGATGGAAGAATATTTTCTCTTTTTTTGGCATGCCAGATAAAGGGGCAGAGAAGAAATGCATTAGATTAAATTACCAAGGGAGGTGGCTAGATTTTTAGTTCCAGAAAATAATGCATTATTAAAAGAATAATGTCTCATATTCTATTTTAGCATATTTGTTCTGCTAAGAAATAAACTCCAACAACTCCCAAAGAAGTAACTCCTAGCATTTATGGAGAACTTACTGCACGTCCAGCACTATTTTAATGTATTCCTATGTAACAACTCTATTAATTATCACAATAGTTCCAAAAGGTAGGTGTTACTATCATCTTATACTTACAGATGTGGAAAATGAAAAGAAAGTTTGAGTGATTTACTGAATGTCTCAAAGTAGTAATTATGGTGGTAATATTTGAAGTAAAGCCATTTGACCTTGGACCCACTGAGCATAACGACTGAGTTCTACAGCTTAGTCAATGTGTGGCAGAACACCTTGTGTTCACCAGGAAATTTCTTCATTGCTATTTCTCTAGTCCAAGACACCATCCTTTTTATATGAAGTCTGTATATACTTTTGTATTAGTTTCCCTATTTCCATACTTACATTTCTTTTTTTCCATTTAGTAATAGAGCTACAAGTTTTAGGTGGCTATGTGGCCACATAGTTAATTCTAGTCAGTGAAGTGTGAGCAGAAGTAGTGTGTGTAACGTTCACTAAAAAGAGAAATTGCTTAACTTCCACTTTCTTTCTTTTCATTCTCTGTAGGCTGGAATGTGGACATAATGCTGGTGAATCAGCTGAAATGGGGGAAATGGAGCTGTCACAAAATAATGGAGATGACAGAGAATGACATTACCATGGATGCATCAAAAGAGAAGAATCTGGGGTGATCCTGTGGAGGAGAGATGCCTATGTACTGTTGACCACCTGTCTCTCTATCTACCTGAGAGAGAAACTTTCATCTTATACACTCTACTGATTTTGGTGGCTATTATGGAGGCTACTCTTTGCCCCTTAGGATACATTCCTCTGCAATTCATTTACTACAGACTCACCTGAGTTACTTAAAATATCACTCAGAGCACCTCACTGCTTTGTTTAAAATCTTCCTGTAGCTCTAATGTGTTTTATTGGAAAGAAAATCTACACTTTTTTTTTTTTTTGGCTACAGTTTGCTTTATAAGACCTTTTAAAATCTGCAAATACCTTCCTTCCCAGCTGTTACCTTACTACTCTCAACTCTAGCCACACTGGCCTTTTTGCTGTTCCTTGAACAGTTTGTCCCTGCTTTTGGTCTTTGGTACTTAAATGTTTCCTCTGGCTAAAGACTTATCACTCCTAATGTTCTTGCATTTTCCTCATTTAGATCTTCTAAGAGAGGGCTTCCATTGAGTTACTGTCACTCTCAATCACTCCCTTTTATATTGCTGAGATTTATTTTTTTTTTAATTTTTTAGTTTTTGAAATCGTTGTGCTTATTCATTTGAACATTGCCTTCCTCTTTCTTCCAGGAGGTGATATAACTGAGGGCAGGAACCTCTGCCTTCTTGTTCAATTCTTTCTGTATACCACTATCTAGAACAGCATCCATCTCCTAATAAGATTCAATAGATATTTGTTGAATATCTAATGTGAAATGATTCAGTAGATGAAGGAACCAAAAAGTGATTGAGAATACCCCATTATTCTTCATTGTATAACATATATCAACTTTCTTTGATTTTTGGTAGTGTGTTAGGATAATTATAGTTTGTAAAAGGAAAGAAATAAGATACAGAACCAGTATATAAACACCCAGTGAACCTAGCTGACAGAAGAGTTTCAAATCTATATTTAATTGATACTTGACTTTTATATTCAATGGATTCGATGGAACATAAATTTCTGAGGAAATTAAATGTTCTGGATGTAATCAGAAACTTAAGTTCTTATAGTTTAGGGAGATAGAGTGTTGCTTGATCACTTGAGATAGATACAAGAAGAAAAAAGCCATATAAGCAAATGTAGGTGATGGGATTTTGGATCATTTAAAATTTTTTAGCTTAATGTCTCAGAGAAATATTTATAACTAACACCTATATTATTCAGTCTTTATTTTCAAGAGTTAACTTCTTATCATAAATACTCAGATGGGAATAGCAATCTAGATTTAATTGTAGTGCTTTAGGAGGGTGACAACCCCTTGGTTGAAATTTATAAAAACAAACTGAAACAAGAACAAACAAAAACAAAACAATGAAACAAAGTTTCTAAAAACTCCCCAGCTTATTTGGTAGTTAAAGAGCAGAAGTAACATGTAAATTACCATTATATTCCTCATAAGAGCACAGTGTGAGGAAAATATTTGTTAATAACATAAGTTTCCCTTACATTCCTCATAATAGTATAGTGTGAGGAAAATATTTGTTAATAACATATAAGTTCCCCTTATATTACTCGTAATAGCGTAGTGTGAGGAAAATATTTGTTACGTTGGCAAGAGAAGGGTCAGTAGGCTTACTAGGACAGATTATTTGGATAAGTTTATTTTTGTTTTTACTTTTTTATCTTGAGACATGGTAGAGATTTTATGCTCTCATTGACGCTATGAAGGAGTGATGACTAATGTTTTATAATTTACATAGCTAATTTCATTTACCTTTGATGTTTCTATCACATTTTCAAACATTATAATTTTTTTTCCTCTCTAATGCCACACTTCTGTCCCTGATAGCACTTAACACAGAGTTTTGCATATAGTAAGTGCTAAAACATTTTTTGAATAGATTGTCATCAGGAAACATATCTTACATATAAATTATATTTTCCACGATCCGCATATAATAAAGAAAACCTCTTGTCTGAGAGAGTTTAAAACCTATGCCTCTCCAACTCTTAGTCTCCAAATCAAAACAACCTATAATGTGATATTTGTGGAACCAAGAGGTATGAGTGTGTGTTTAATAAGTTAACTTCATATGACTTTATGCTGGTGAATTATATTAAAGAGAGCCAGAAAAGCAACCAAGCTTGAAGCAAATATTATAAATTCATACATCCAATATTTCAAATGTTTAATTAGCTATCCCAGCATGATCCCTTCCAGGTATAGTATTGTTTAATTTCCTGGCAATACACAGCTTTCTTCTTTTTCTCTTTGGAATTAAGATTTTTATTGAACAATTTGATGCATTTTACTGCAGGAAACCAAAGAAAGGGTCAAGAGAAACCTTCGAATGTCTTCCTTAACATTTTAGCAGAAAAATGACAAAATTCACATTTAATTTGTCTTTGAGACAGGAAGTTTCTGCGTGGAAGAGACTGCTCTGATGTTTCAGTTTAATGGTAATATATTTGAGAGGGGACTTTGTGGTACATTAGTGCTACTTGGGGACAGCTAGGTGTATGAACTACAGTGCAGTTTCTTAAGCTGTATATCCATCGGATTCATAAATATTCTCATTAGGCTAGGGATGGAAAACAAACCTCAAAAGCCTGTCAAAAACTGTGGGAAAAGTGAGCCTGAGAGACTTCACTCCTACAAGGTTGGGGCTGTGGAAATCACTGGCAGTTGGGAATTACTGCATTGTTTGGGAACTTAGGGTGTGAATACCAGCTGCTCTCATTAGGCACAAGAAGAGAAAAGAGAGCTGCTAGCATCTGCCAGGATGGGATATTAGTGCTTTTCCAGAAGCTAAAGGAAGAAGTGACACTAATTCCTTTCCAAATGTAAAATGTCCTTATTTATTCACACAAACATCAATAAACAACAATAAAAGCTATTAACTGGAAAGTGCAGAAAACAAAAAAGAAAGAGATAAACTAATTACCTGGGTGTGGTTTTTCCCTACACATTTGTTATGCGTTGAATCGTGTCTCTCCAAAAAGATATGTTGAAATTGTAATACCAAGTGTCTGTCAATGTGACTTTATTTGTAAACAGGGTCTTTTCAGATTTAATCAAGTTAAGATGAGTACTCAATCCAGTAAGTCTGGTGTCCTTATAGAAAGAAGACAATTTGAACACAGACACACAGGTAGAAAATTATGTGAGGGCCGGGCACGGTGGCTCAAGCCTGTAATCCCAGCACTTTGGGAGGCCGAGACGGGCGGATCACGAGGTCAGGAGATCGAGACCATCCTGGCTAACACGGTGAAACCCCGTCACTACTAAAAAATAACATGGCACAAGTATACATATGCAACAAACCTGCACGTTATGCACATGTACCCTAGAACTTAAAGTATAATAATAATAAATAAATTTAAAAAAAAAATACAAAAAACTAGCCGGGCGAGGCGGCGGGCGCCTGTAGTCCCAGCTACTCGGGAGGCTGAGGCAGGAGAATGGTGTAAACACGGGAGGCGGAGCTTGCAGTGAGCTGAGATCCGGCCACGGCACTCCAGCCCGGGCGACAGAGCGAGACTCCGTCTCAAAAAAAAAAAAAAAAAAGAAAGAAAGAAAGAAAGAAAAAAGAAAAAAAGAAAATTATGTGACACAGGCAGAGATTTGAGTAATGCGTCTATAAACCAAGGAATACCAAGGTGATAGAGACCATCAGAAACTGGAAAAAGCAAAGAACAACCCTCCCCCAGAGGCTTTGATTTTGCCCTTCTGGCCTCCAGAACTGTGAGAGAATAAATTTCTGGGTTTCTGTAAGCCTCCCAACTTGTAATACTTTGTTATGCCAGGCCTACAGAGCTAATACAAGATTATGTTTACTTAGAATGCTATGCTAATATCCATTTATAATTACCCAAGTAATCCCCATTTCAGTTATATACAGGGAGAAATTACATACTTATTTAAAAGTTTAGTCAGTGTTTCTGTTGTTATTGTTGCTTTTAGTTTTTTCCATTAATTGTCCTAACCTTATGTATTTATTTATTTTATATTGTACTACTTTATACGTAGAGTCTTTACATGGAGGTACATCTACATTAATATTTACATGTTATAATAAAATAATATGGCAATGAATAGATCTTTAGATTGCACACAGAAACAGTTTATACAAATGTTTTAAATGTTTGTTTATAATGGCTGCTGGATAAAAGGGTATATTCCTGACTTATGACCCCCAATTAAAAGTCTGTAGTCAAATATTACGTTCAGAATTATTTTTGGCCAACTCATAAAACTTAGATCTTCTCTATCTTCATTAAAGTGCAACTCTAAGCTTTCTATAATTAAAGGCAATGTTCTTCCTTCCGTAACCGAAGATCAATCCCTGGCATGTAGTACTCAAACACATTGTTAGAAAAGTAAAAAGATGAAAAAAAAGAAAAATCATTTTACCTCCCATAATGCTACCTCACCATTACTTTTTCTCTCCCTATTTCTCCTACTTTGACAATGGAACCCTATTTTCTTCCTGAAATACTGAATCACAAAAGTTGTTTCACATTCTACTTAATAATTATAATGCTAGTCAGATGAATTCCCTATAATTACATGAGATATATTTGAATGATATTTATTTATTAAATCACTCACCTACAAGTATCTATTATACATCGTAATATGTCAAATATGATAACAATTGGTAGAGATGAAGAGATAAATAAAACATAGCTTCCCTCTTCTAAGAACTCACAGTCTTCTGAAGGAGGTAGATGTGAAAATAAATAAATTGTAATTCATATGATATATGGTACTACAAGGGAAAAAACTTGTAAAATTTTGGAGTAAAATGTGGAGTAAATATTTGGAAATTTGGAGTAAATATTTCTGCCTGAGATGCACTTTGGAGGATATGCTGATGTGGTAACATGTAACTTGTTTTAGCAGAAGTTCCCTGGATGTTCATCAACTGCCCTATGAGTTCTCCCTTCCTGGAGCTTTGAAACTAGGAAGGCCATGTGACTATTTCTCACCAATGAAAACAGAAATTACACATGCCATTTCCAGAAGTGACCCTTAAAATTGCTCATAAGACATTTCTTCTCTCAACACTTGATTAAATGCAGAGAATCCAGTGGAGGACTCTGAGGCTATAGAAAATCAGTGTTGAAATAAAAGTTGCCTGGATTCCTGAATTACTCTGGAAGGCAAACTGCCAAATACCCAATAGTGTGACATACATCTTATTTTATTATGTTTAGCCACTGAGATTTTGAAGCTGTTTGTTACAGCATGTATTCTACCCTTACTAATGCACAACCCTTGCTATATCCAGTTAATATATTGAAAGTTGAAGACTTAGTGAGAGCTTTCCAGACAAAGGGCTGAAGTGCACTTTAGGAATAAGGAGCGGCATGTATAAACAGGTTGAATCTGTTCATTCTGAAAAGTAGTGGAATATCCTGAGAACGGGCTCCATCAGTGAAGAGTGTTATGTTATCCTGCAGAAATGCAGAGTGGACTTCCAAAGGAATAGCAGGAACTAGGACAGTAAGTCGAATGGCTTTGGAGAGATTTATGAATCAAAGAAGGGAAAAGGAAACCAAAAGCAGAAAATATTTTTAAAGCAAAAGAATGTAAATGACATAATCAGATCTAGTTTCCTTCCACCTTCATTATTACCCTCCCTTTTCTCTTTGTATTTTTTATTTTATTGATGGGGATAATTCTTAACAGTGTAGTTAAGGGTGAGGCTGAGAGAAAGACTTGGTGATTGGGAAGTCAGTTGGAATGTCACTGAAGCAGTTCAGAAGTGATATTATTAGGACTCGGGTTTGGTAAGGAATTCAGCTTTGATAAAATCAATTTTTCTATGTTAAAAGAAGTAGTAGTATAATTTATTCAGGGCTGTATGCAGCCCAAAACTTTTTTACTTCTTGATTCTTAATGGACTTTTTGAAAGTGCTTTTTTTCTAACTCAGGGAACATATACTCTTCACTAAGTGCTCTATTAAACCATTAGTGACTTCATTGTTCTTTAAACTGTATCATAGCTTTTCATCTGAAAATAAAACCAGTATGTGCATCTACTTTTAATATGCCGATTACCCTGACTAAAGGTCCTATGCACAACTAAGAAAGAGTAAAAAGTTTCAGGGTTTCAAGAATCAGATATCCTGTCTGACTCTGAGAAACTGTAATTTTATATTAGAAGATCTCATGCAGGGGAACAAATAAGATTGTGCTTATGTAGATTGGGAGACATAAAAAATAAATAAATGCAATTTATGTGTTCCCATTAAGCATCAAAGACTTCTGATTTTAAAATTCATATCCTCGGTAAAAAATTGATTCCTGTTCCACTCTGGCAGGATTTCTCTGGAAGAAATTGTAGAGCAGGTAATTTGAAACAGAAAGCATGGCCTTAAATTCTTGGAAATAATAGAAAATATGCATCTAACACTTATAATATGCCTTCCTCTTTTCCAGACATGCTAGATGTACAAGTTTATTTAATCCCAATAATAATCCAGTGAAGACCATATAATTTTCCCATTTAATAGATGAGTAAACTGAGACAAAGAATGATTTAATCACTTTCCCAAGGTCACACAGCTAGTATTTTAGTCAGTGATCTCCAGAAAAAAAATCACTAAAAGGATATGTGAAGATACATAGATAGAGATTTATTTTAGGGAATTGACCCACGCAATTAGTGTCAAGACCAAAATCTATCTGAAAGACTGGAGACTCGGGAAGTGTTGATGTTGCAACTGGAATCCTAAGGTGGTCTGTTGGCAGAGTTTGCTCATTATGGGGAGGCCTCTGTCATTATCTCTTAAGGCTTTCAACTGAAGAGATGAAGCTCACTCACATTAGAGAGTAATCTGCTCTACTCAAAGTCTACAGATCTAACTGTTAATATCATCTAAAAGATATCTTCACAGTGACATCTAGATTGGTGTTTGATCAAATATCTGAGTACTGTGGTCAAGTCAACCAAATTGACACAGAGATTAACCATCACTGCTCGTAAGTTTTAGGGTCAAGATATAAACACAAATGGTAGAAGACTGGTGGGAAAACTGTAACAAGAACAACTCTTTAGCCCAAAGGAAAATTTGTGAAATGGTTGCAGGGTGGATTTTATTTCCTTTCCATAATCCATTCTTCTAGAAGTCTCTTATTTTTACCTTCGCTTCTTCAGCTAGTTCTACCAAAGTGTGCCTTTACAATAGATGAAGACCCATCATTTCAAAATTATCAAAAATGATTGATATTTTATATGTTTGTCCAGACCAATACAAAGTGCAAAACTAAGAAGGAACCCTCACTTTTTGCACCATGAAACTTCCAATAAATCAGTCTACATAAATCCAATCCTAGAGACAGTACTTTGGGACTCAGATTGTAAGAAATGTTTTTTTGGTCCAGTCATTTCTCACTCAAACTGTTTTTGATTTTTGCTTTTATTGATTTGCTTGTTTTTCTGCAGGTAGTAACATTATAATACTGTTTAAATTGTCAGAGTATCAGTATGAGTTAAAATCATATTCTGAACACAAATTGAGCTTATTTTGCACAGCAGCACTGCTGTGATGAAAGTAAAGATAATTGTTGTTACCTGATGCACTAGCCATGAAGAATAATTAAATAAATTTCCCTATTGCCCAGCCTATTAATATTGAAGAACTCATATGTGAACAGATGGATCAAATTTGGCAGTGTTTTTCACAATCTTTAAAAAAATGTACCCCAACAGAATTTATACAATACTGCCATATTCTGTTTCAACCAGGCTTGTTTTAGCTAATCAAGCTTCCCAAAAATTGAAAAGCATTATTCAGAACTTGAAGTAAACAGAATATTTTTTTTCAAAGAACAAATGGCATGGAAGCCGGTGGTCACGTGGACTGTATAAATGTTTCAGACTGTCACATCATGCTTCAAACACTGGCAGGAGAACAGTTAAAGAATAATTGCTCTTAGTTCTGAAGTTCAAGTAAAATAATAATCATAGTTTCAACTGAATGACATTTCTATCATATTATGCATTATGAGTACAGATACACAATTGTCCTAGTCATTCATACTTGAAATTTATTGCTACTGGTAACAATAGACATATGTCTACTAAGTAAGGATGCACAAAAATATTAAAGCATCAAAAAAGGAATCATGAATCTGTTATGGGGACTCCCTTAAATTGTCCTCTAGGAATCCTCTACAAATAATTATTGTTTATTAAGTGTAGGTACAATATGTCATGCACTACACAAGACAATTTAAATATATTATCCCACTTAATCCCTAGGAAAACATTAAAATGTTGACTTTTCTATCCTCATGTCACAGATTATGATACTGAAGCTTAGAAATATTAAGTAACTTATTATTATCAAATAGTGTTCAGTGCAGCCAGAATTTGAGTTCATTTTGTTTAACTCAAAGTCGAAACACTTATTCACCAAGCCATACAGTTTCTCTGTATATGGGCTGCAATAAAAACTAGAGATAGAAGACGAATACAAACAAATTATGTTTGTTTGTTTGTTTGCTTGGTTGGTTGGTTTTCGTTACTGCTGTTGCAGTTTTTAGACAAGGTCTCACTCTACCACCGTGGCTGGAGTGTAGTGGTGAGATCATGGTTTATTACAGCCAAGAGCTAATGTTTATAGTGTCTGATGCTTCCTTCTAGAAACTGTGGCAGTTGCTTTCTGGATATGCTGTGTTATTTAATACATATAACAACCCTATGAAGTAGGTAATGTGATCTCCATTCTGACAGCAAGAAAACTTAAATGTCCAAAAGGCTAAATAATATTATTAGATAATACAGTTAATAAGTGATAAAGATCCAAGATCCAAAGAGCCAAGATCCAAAACCAATTTAGTTATCCTCTTAATATTGTAGTCTCATAATGGTCCAATCAGTCATCCAAAACTGAGTACAAAACTGGGGAGGTGCTTTTTGCTTCTCCCTCCTTCCTACAACCCCCTACCAAATAAACACAAAATGCTGCCAACTTTATGTTCTAAATAATTACAGATTCCACCTTCTCTTCCCCAAATCTTCAACCATTGCTTTGTTTCAGGCCCTTCTTATCTCTGCCTAGAAAAGTCCCACCTGTCAAGAGTATGACTGATATTTGTTGAACTTTTTATGAATAAGAGAGATTGCAGATATTTATCTTGTCTCAGGAACAAGCCAGGGAAGAGGGTGCGGAGGTGCTGCCCTCCTGTTCTTGCTGACAAAGGCCTGTAGGCTCTTTTCATGGAGAGATTATAGTGCTGAAATTATTTCTTGAGAAAGCTGAGGAAGAAGGAACTGGGAATGCCATTCCTCCCATTTAGGCTAGAGGAGATTTGTTCTTCATTTGATAAATAGAGGCCAGAACCACTGGGAGCTGCTGGAAAAGCATGCGGCCAAACCCCTTTCCAGGGGAAAGTTGGAAGCTGGGCTGATCCTTCGGATTGCAGCTGCTGGAAGTGCCTGTGCAGCTCAAAATCCCCTTTGTTTTTTGTGCTTAAGGGAAATCCTTCTCTGCCCTGTCCCTGCCATTCCTCTACCACAGTGAATTAACAGCCAAATCCTCTGGCAGGCACTACAAAACTTGGGCACTATATATATGATATAAACCCTTCAGACCCCTTGGGAAGAGCCTGGGAGTTGTGATTTTTTTCCCTGAGTGTAAGGCATTCTGCTCAGGGTGGGGCTAGTGCATGAATGAATCTCCACTTTACCACCCATTTCTATGTGGATATCTTATTAGTCATCCAGTGAATTTGAGCCTTTCAACTGGATTCTGGCTTTCTCTGTACAGAATTGATCCATGTACAGGTGTTTATTAGGTGTGTCTGTAAAAGGAAGAATAGTTAGGAGTCTCCCATTCCATTACGTTGCTAATATCACTCTCCTTTTGCATTTGTATGCATCTGTTAATTTACCAATATTTGTTGGTTACATATTGCAGTGAATAACTGAATATTAAAATTTAAATATCATATTCTAAAATTTCAAAACTTTTACTCTTTAGTGACATAAGTACATACAACTGCATGTTTAAAAAGAAAAAAAATAAAAGAAAGAAAGAAAATCACACATTTCAGAAGAAAGTTTCACGCTAAATTATATTGTTGTTTTGAAAGAGAGAAGCTCTTATGGAAGGAAAATCAGGTAAGGTGTCATGGAACATTTATATTGGGCCTTTCTTAAAAGAGTGGTCAGGATTTGAAAATATAGAACTTGAAAAGTTGGAATGACTCTGTCCTCTCAAGAATGCTTTTAAAAAGCAATAAATAATTAACTTTCTTTACCATGGAAAAGGAGCACAGACACTGTATTAATTAATACATCAAGTTATTATATTTTTTGATAGAAAAAAGTCAAACTCTAAAATATTTAAATAGATTTATTTTAACTCAAATGTGAGAACCATGACCCATGAAACAGCCTTAGGAGGTCCTGAGAACATGTGCCCCGGTGGTTAGGTTACAGCATGGTTTTATATGTTCTGGGGAGACATAAGACATCAGTCAACACAGGTGAGGTATACATGTGTTTGGTTCAGAAAGGCAGGACGAACCAAAGCAGGGCTGACAGGCCATAGGCAGATCCAAAGATTTTCTGATTGGCAATTGGTTGAAAGATTCAAGTTATTATCTAAAGACTTGGATTCAGTAGAAAGGAATATCTAGGTTAAGATAAAGAGTTATGGAGACCAACGTTCTTATTTTGTAGATTAAGTCTTTTAGGTGGCTAACCTTAGAGGCAATAGCTGGCAAATGTTTTCTATTCAGACATTTAAAAGTTACTAGACTCTCAGATCATCTCTTCAGGATTAGAAAAAGACCTGGAAAGGGAAGGAAAATATCTACAGAATATAAATTTCCCCTAAAACAGAGAGCTTTGCAAGGCCATTTCAAAATATGTCAAATAAACATATTTTAGGATAAAATACTTTTATTTTCCTTTAGGTCCTCTTATGTGTCATGTGATGCTATACTAAAGTCAGGTTGAAATTTGGCATCTTATTGCTATAGTCTGTTTTGTCAGTCAGACAATTTCTGTTTTAATGTCCATGCTGGTCAGTTGTGCCTGAACTCCAAAGGGAGGAAAGTAAAATGAGGCATGTCCAACCCAAGTGTCCCATCATGGCCTGAGCTAGTTTTTCAGGTTTCTTTGGAATCCTTTTGACCAAGAGGGGGATCCTGTCAGTGAGTTGGAGGACTTAAAATTTTATTTTTGGTTTACATATTTTTTTTTCACATTTTTCTTTTTTTCTTTTCTTTTCTTTCTTTCTTTCTTTTTTTTTTTTTAATTGTGCTTTAAGTTCTAGGGTACATGTGAACAACATGCAGGTTTGTTACATATGTACACTTGTGCCATGTTGCTATGCTGCACCCATCAACTTCTCAGCACCCATCAACTCGTCATTTACATCAGGTATAACTCTGAATGCCATCCCTCCCCCCCTCCCCCCTTCTCCCTCCCCATAATAGGCCATGGTATGTGATGTTCTCCTTCCAGAGTCCAAGAGATCTCATTGTTCAGTTCCCACCTATGAGTGAGAATATGTGGTGTTTGGTTTTCTGTTCTTGCGATAGTTTGCTGAGAATGATGGTTTCCAGCTGCATCCATGCCCCTACAAAGGATACGAACTCATGCTTTTTTATGGCTGCATACTATTCCATGGTGTATATGTGCCACATTTTCTTAATGCAGTCTGTCACTGATGGACATTTGGGTTGATTCCAAGTCTTTGCTATTGTGAATAGTGCTGCAATAAACATACGTGTTCATGTGTCTTTATAGCAGCATGATTTATAATCCTTTGGGTATATACCCAGTAATTGGATGGCTGGGTCATATGGTATTTCTAGTTCTAGATCCTTGAGGAATCGCCATACTGTTTTCCACAATGCTTGAACCAGTTGACAATCCCACCAACAGTGTAAAAGTGTTCCTATTTCTCCACATCCTCTCCAGCACCTGTTGTTTCCTGACTTTTTAATGATTGCCATTCTAACTGGTGTGAGATGGTATCTCATTGTGGTTTTGATTTGCATTTCTCTGATGGCCAGTGATGACGAGCATTTTTTCATGTATCTGTTGGCTGTAAGCATGTCTTCTTTTGAGAAATGTCTGTTCATATCCTTTGCCCACTTTTTGATGGGGTTGTTTTTTTCTTGTAAATTTGTTTGAGTTCTTTGTAGGTTCTGGATATTAGCCATTTGTCAGATAAGTAGATTGCAAAAAATTTCTCCCATTCTGTAGGTTGCCTGTTCACACTGATGGTAGTTTCTTTTGTTGTGCAGCAGCTCTTTAGTTTAATTAGATCCCATTTGTCAACTTTGGCTTTTGTTGCTGTTGTTTTTGGTGTTTTAGACATGAAGTCCTTGCACATGCCTATGTCCTGAATAGTATTACCTAGGTTTTCTTCGAGGGTTTTTATGGTTTTAGATCTAACATTTAAATCTCTAATCCATCTTGAATTAATATTCGTATAAGGAGTAAGGAAAGGATCCAGTTTCAGCTTTCTACTTATGGTTAGCCAATTTTCCCAGCACCATTTGTTAAATAGGGAATCCTTTCCCCATTTCTTGTTTTTCTCAGGTTTGTCAAAGATCAGATGGCTGTAGATGTGTGGTATTATTTCTGAGGGCTTTGTTCTGTTCCATTGGTCTATATCTCTGTTTTGGTACCAGTACCATGCTGTTTTGGTTACTGTAGCCTTGTAGTATAGTTTGAAGTCAGGTAGCATGATGCCTCCAGCTTTGTTCTTTTGACTTAGGATTGTCTTGGCAATGCGGGCTCTTTTTTGGTTCCATATGAACTTTAAAGTAGTTTTTTTTTTTTTTTTTTCCAATTCTGTGAAGAAAGTCATTGGTAGCTTGATGGGAATGGCATTCAATCGCTAAATTACCTTGGGCAGTATGGCCATTTTCACGATATTGATTCTTCCTATCCATGAGCATGGTATGTTCTTCCATTTGTTTGTGTCCTCTTTTATTTCACTGAGCAATGGTTTGTAGTTCTCTTTGAAGAGGTCCTTTACATCCCTTGTAGGTTGGATTCCTAGGTATTTTATTCTCTTTGAAGCAATTGTGAATGGAAGTTCATTCATGATTTGACTCTCTGTGTGTCTGTTACTAGTGTATAAGAATGCTTGTGATTTTTGCACATTAATTTTGTATTCTGGGACTTTGCTGAAGTTACTTATCAGCTTAAGGAGATTTGGGGCTGAGATGATGGGGTTTTCTAAATATACAATCATGTCATCTGCAAACAGGGACAATTTGACTTCTTCTTTTCCTAACTGAATACCCTTTATTTCTTTCTCATGCCTGATTGCCCTAGCCAGAACTTCCAATACTATGTTGAATAGGAGTGGTGAGAGAGGGCATCCCTGTCTTGTGCCAGTTTTCAGAGGGAATGCTTCCAGTTTTTGCCCATTCAGTATGATATTGGCTGTGGGTTTGTCATAAATAGCTCTTATTATTTTGAGATACACTCCATCAATACCGAATTTATTGAGAGATTTTAGTATGAAGGGCTGTTGAATTTTGTCAAAGGCCTTTTCTGCATCTATTGAGATAATCATGTGGTTTTTATCCTTGGTTCTGTTTATATGCTGGATTACATTTATTGATTTGCATATGTTGAACCAGCCTTGCATCCCAGGGATGAAGCCCACTTGATCATGGTGGATAAGCTTTTTGATGTTCTGCTGGATCCGGTTTGCCAGTATTTTATTGAGGATTTTTGCATCGATGTTCATCAGGGATATTGGTCTAAAATTCTCTTTTTTTGTTGTGTCTCTGCCAGGCTTTGGTATCAGGATGATGTTGGCCTCATAAAATGAGTTAGGGAGGATTTGTTCTTTTTCTATTGATTGGAATAGTTTCAGAAGGAGTGGTACCAGCTCCTCCTTGTACCTCTGGTAGAATTTGGCTGTGAATCTCTCTGGTCCTGGATTTTTTTTTTTGGTTGGCAGGCTATTAATTATTGCCTCAATTTCAGAGCCTGTTATTGGTCTATTCAGGGATTCAACTTCTTCCTGGTTTAGTCTTGGGAGAGTGTAAGTGTCCAGGAAATTATCCATTTCTTCTAGGTTTTCTAGTTTATTTGCATAGAGGTGTTTATAGTATCCTCTGATGGTAGTTTGTATTTCTGTGGGGTCGGTGGTGATATCCTCTTTATCATTTTTTATTGTATGTATTTGATTCTTCTCTCTTTTCTTCTTTATTAGTCTTGCTAGTGGTCTATTTTGTTGATCTTTTCAAAAAACCAGCTCCTGCATTCATTGATTTTTTGGAGCGTTTTTTGTGTCTCCATTTCCTTCAGTTCTGCTCTGATCTTAGTTATTTCTTGCCTTCTGCTAGCTTTTGAATGTGTTTACTCTTGCTTCTCTAGTTCTTTTAATTGTGATGTTAGGGTGTCAATTTTAGATCTTTCCAGCTTTCTCTTGTGGGCATTTAGTGCTATAAATTTCCCTCTACACACTGCTTTAAATGTGTCCCAGAGATTCTGGTATGTTGTATCTTTGTTCTCATTGGTTTCAAAGAACATCTTTATTTCTGCCTTCATTTCGTTATATACCCAGTAGTCATTCAGGAGCAGGTTGTTCGGTTTCATGTAGTTGAATGGTTTTGGTTGATTTTCTTAGTCCTGAGTTCTAGTTTGATTGCACTGTGATCTGAGACACAGTTTGTTATAATTTCTGTTCTTTTACATTTGCTGAGGAGTGCTTTACTTGGAACTATGTGGTCAATTTTGGAATAGGTGTGATGTGGTACTGAGAAAAATGTATATTCTGTTGATTTGTGGGGGAAAGTTCTGTAGATGTTTATTAGGTCCGCTTGATGCAGAGTTGAGTTCAATTCCTGGATATCCTTGTTGACTTTCTGTCTCGTTGATCTGTCTAATGTTGACAGTGGGGTGTTGAAGTCTCCCATTATTATTGTATGGGAGTCTAAGTCTCTTTGTAAGTCTCTAAGGACTTGCTTTATGAATCTGGGTGCTTGTGTATTGGGTGTATATATATTGAGGATAGTTAGCTCTTCCTGTTGAATTGATCCCTTTACCATTATGTGATGGCCTTCTTTGTCTCTTTTGATCTTTGATGGTTTAAAATCTGTTTTATCAGAGACTAGCAACTCCTGCTTTTTTTTGTTCTCCATTTGCTTGGTAGATCTTCCTCCATCCCTTTATTTTGAGTCTATGTGTGTCTCTGCATGTGAGATGGGTCTCCTGAATACAGCAAACTGATGGGTCTTGACTCTTTATCCAATTTGCCAGTCTGTGTCTTTTAATTGGACCATTTAGTCCATTTACATTTAAGGTTAATATTGTTATATATGAACTTGCTTCTGTCATTGTGATATTAGCTGGTTATTTTGCTCGTTAGTTGATGCAGTTTTTTCCTAGCATCGATGGACTTTACATTTTGGCATGTTTTTGCAATGGCTGGTACCAGTTGTTCCTTTCCATGTTTAGTGCTTCCTTCAGGATCTCTTGTAGGGCAGGTCTGGTGGTGACAAAATCTCTAAGCATTTGCTTGTCTGTAAAGGATTTTATTTCTCCTTCACTGATGAAACTTAGTTTGGCTGCACATGAAATTCTGGGTCGAAAATTCTTTTCTTTAAGAATGTTGAAATTGACCCCCACTCTCTTCTGGCTTGTAGAGTTTCTGCCGAGAGATCTGCTGTTAGTCTGATGGGCTTCCCTTTTTGGGTAAGCCGACCTTTCTCTCTGGCTGCCCTTAACATTTTTTCCTTCATTTCAACTTTGGTGAATCTGACAATTATGTGTCTTGGAGTTGCTCTTCTCGAGGAGTATCTTTGTGGCGTTCTTTGTATTTCCTGAATTTGAATGTTGGCCTGCCTTACTAGGTTGGGGAAGTTCTCCTGGATGATATCCCAAAGAGTGTTTTCCAACTTGGTTCCATTTTCCCTCTCACTTTCAGGCACCCCAATCAGACGTAGATTTGGTCTTCTCACATAATCCCATATTTCTTGGAGGCTTTGTTCATTTCTTTTTCCTTTTTTTTCTCTAGACTTCTCTTCTCTCTTCATTTCATTCATTTGATCTTCAGTCATTGATACTCTTTCTTCCAGTTGATCGAGTCGGTTACTGAAGCTTGTGCATTTGTCACGTATTTCTCGTGTCATGGTTTTTATCTCTGTCAGTTCGTTTATGGCCTTCTCTGCATTGATTATTCTAGTTATCCATTCTTCGATTCTTTTTTCAAGATTTTTAGTTTCTTTGTGCTGGGTACATAGTTCCTCCTTTAGCTCTGAGTTTGATCAACTGAAGCCTTCTCCTCTCAACTCGTCAAAGTCATTCTCCGTCCAGCTTTGATCCGTTGCTGGCGATGAGCTGCATTCCTTTGGAGGGGGAGATGCGCTCTGATTTTTTGAATTTCCAGCTTTTCTGCCCTGCTTTTTCCCCATCTTTGTGGTTTTATCTGCCTTTGGTCTTTGATGCTGGTGACCTACTGATGGGATTTTGGTGTAGGTGTCCTTTCTGTTTGTTAGTTTTCTTTCTAACAGTCAGGACCTTCAGCTGTATGTCTGTTGGAGATTGCTTGAGATCCACTCCAGACCCTGTTTGCTTGGTTATCAGCAGCAGAGGCTGCAGAAGATAGAATATTGCTGAACAGCAAGTGCTACTGTCTGATTCTTGCTCTGGAAGCTTTGTTTCAGGGGTGTACCCCACCGTGTGAGGTGTGAGGTGTCGGTCTGCACCTCAGTTGAAAATGCAGAAATCACTCCATCTTCTATGTCGCTCGTGCTGGGAGCTGGAGTCTGGAGCTGTTCCTTTTTGGCCATCTTGCTCCCTATCCCCTCGTTTACATATTTTTATCAGTTATTTATTGATAGAATTCACAATTTAATAATTATTAAAATGTTTGGCTTTCTTTTAGTGTCAGGCCTCTGAGCGCAAGCTAAGCCATCATATCCCCAGTGAACTGCAAGTACACATCCAGATGGCCTGAAGCAACTGAAGATCCACAAAAGTGAAAATAGCCTTAACTGATGACATTTCACCATTGTGATTTATTTCTGCCCCAACCTAACTGATCAATGTACTTTGTAATTCCCCACCCTTAAGAAGGTTCTTTGTAATTCTCCCCACCCTGGAGAATGGACTTTGTGAGATCCACCCCCTGCCTGCAAAACATTGCTCCTAACTCCACTGCCTATCCCAAAATCTATAGGAACTAATGATAATCCACCACCCTTTGCTGACTCTCTTTTTGGACTCAGCCCACCTGCACCCAGGTGAAATAAACAGCCATGTTGTTCACACAAAGCCTGTTTGGGGGTCTCTTCACATGGACACATGAGACATTCAGTGTTGAAGACCCCGGTCAGCGGGACTCCTTTGGGAGACCAGTCCCCTGTCTTCACCCTCACTCCATGAAGGGATCCACCTATGACCTCAGGTCCTCAGACTAACCAGTCTAAGGAACATCTCACCGATTTTAAATCGGGTTAAGTAGCTTCTTTTTACTGTCTTCTCCAACCTCTCTCACTATCCTTCAACCTCTTTCTCCTTTCAATCTTGGCATCACCCTTCAATCTCTCCCTTTTCTTAATTTCAATTCCGTTCATTTTCTGGCAGACATAAAGGAGACACATTTTATCTGTGGACCCAAAACTTCAGAACCGGTCATGGACTCAGGAAGGCAGCCTTCCCTTGGTGTTTAATCATTGCGGTGATGCCTCACTGATTATTCCTCCATTTTCCATTGGTGTCTGATATCTGCAGGCACACCTGCCTTGATCATTCACCCACATTCCCTCAGTGGCAAGTCAATTGCGGGGATGCCTGCTTTGACTGCTCACTCACGTTGCAGCCCAGGGCTACTCCCCAACCCCCTTCTCCGTGTCTCTACCCTTCTCTTTAAACTTGCCTCCTTCACTGTGGGCAACCTTCCACCCTCCATTCCGCCTTCTCCCTTAGCCTGTGTTCTCAAGAACTTAAAACCTCTTCAACTCTTGCCTGATCTAAAATCTAAGCATCTTATTTTCTTCTGCAATACCACTTGGCCCCAATGCAAACTCAATAGTAGTTCCAAGTGGCCAAAGAATGGCACTTTTGATTTGTCTATGCTACAAGATCTAGATAATTTTTGTCAAAAAATGGGCGAATGGTCTGAGGTGCCTGACATCCAGGCATTTTTTTACACATCAGTCCTTCCCTAATCTCAATGAGACTCCTCCCAAATCTTTCTTCTTTCTCTCCTGTCTGTTCCTTCAGTCTCCACTCCAAGCTCTGAATCCTTTGAATCCTTCTTTTCTATGGACTCATCTGACCTCTCCCCGTCTCCCCAGGCTTCTCCTCACCAGGCCAAGCCAGGTCCCAATTCTTCCTCAGCCTCTGCTCCCCCACCCTATAATCCTTCTATCACCTCCCCTCCTCACACCCGGTCTGACTTACAGTTTCGTTCCACGACTAGCCCTCCCCCACCTGCCCAACAATTTCCTCTTAAAGAGGTGGTTGGAGCTAAAGCCATAATCAAGGTTAATGCTCCTTTTATCTTTACTCTACCTCTCCCAAATCAGTTAGCATTTAGGCTCTTTTTCATCAAATATAAAAACCCAGCCCAGTTCATGACCCATTTGGCAACAATCCTTAGACGTTTTACCACCCTAGACCCATAGGGGTCAGAAGGCTGTCTTATTCTCAAAATGCATTTTATTTTATTGCCCAATCTGCTGTCGACATTAAAAAAAGCTCCAAAAATTAAATTCCGGCCCTCAAATCCCACAACAGGACTTAATTAACCTCACCTTCAAGGTGTACAATAACAGAGTAGACGCAGTCAAGTAGCAATGTATTTCTAAGTTGTAATTTCTTGCCTCCACTGTGAGACAAACCCCAGCCACACTTCCAGCACACAACAATTCCAAACACCTGAACCACAGCTGCCAGGGGTTCTTCCAGAACCTCCTCCCCCAGGAGCTTGCTACAAGTGCCAGAAATCTGGCCAATGGGCCAAGGAATGCTGGCAGCCCGGACTCCTCCTAAGCCATGTCCCATCTGTGTGAGACCCCACTGGAAATAGGACTGTCCAACTTGTCCAGCAGCCACTCCCAGAGGCCCTGGCACTCTGGCCCAAGGCTCTCTGGCTGACTCCTCCCTAGATCTTCTCGGCTTAGCGGCTGAAGACTGATGCTGCCTGATTGCCTCAGAAGCCTCCTGGACCACCACAGATGCTTTGGGTAACTCTTACAGTGGAAGTCAGTCCCATTTTTAATCAATATGGAGGCTACTTACTCCACATTACCTTCCTTTCAAGGGCCTGTTTCCCTTGCCTCCATAACGGTTGTGGGTATTGATGGCCAGGCTTCTACACCTCTTAAAACTCCCCAACTCTCGTGCCAACTTGGACAATATTCTTTTAAGCATTCCTTTTTAGTTATCCCCACCAGCCCAGTTCCCTTATTAGGTCGAGACATTTTAACTAAATTATCTGCTCCCCTGACTATTCCTGGGCTACAGCCACATCTCATTGTCATCTTTTTTTCCCAATTCAAAGCCTCCTTCACATCCTCCCCTTGTTTCTCCCCACCTTAACCCACAAGTATAGGATGCCTCTACTCCCTCCTTGGCAACCAATCATGCACCCCTTATCATCCCATTAAAACCTAATCACCCTTACCCCGCTCAATGCCAATATCTCATCCCGCAGCGTGCTTTAAAAGGATTAAAGCCTGTTATCACTCGCCTGTTACAGCATGGCCTTTTAAAGCCCATAAACTCTCGTTACAATTCCCCCGTTTTACCTGTCCAAAAATCGGACAAGCCTTACAGGTTGGATCAGGATCTGCGCCTTATCAACCAAATTGTCTTGCCTATTGACCCTGTGGTGCCAAAGCCATATACTCTCCTATCCTCAATACCTCCCTCCACAACCTCTCCACAACCCAGCATTCTGTTCTGGATTTCAAACATGCTTTCTTTTTTTTTTTTTTTTTTTTTTTTTTTTTTTATTT